>NW_007249374.1:0-47838 GCF_000164805.1 Carlito syrichta
GTCTCACCAAGTTGCCCAGGTGGGTTTCGAACCCGTGGGCTCAGGCAATCCACTCACCTCAGCCTCCCAAGGTGCAGGATTACAGACTGAGCTACTGAGCCCGGCTGGGAACAGGTACTTTTAACAGCCCATGCTGGAACTTGAAGTATGTGTTTCTATAGAAACAATGATTTTGATGATGGTTATCATCTACCCTATTTTGGGTGTTGTGACTATATATTTTGATTTTAATAAGATATCGACAGCTATTTTTGGAGCCTAATCTCAAGGTACATGTCATCTTATGAACAATCGCTTGCTTAGAGAATTGGTGAACGAATGGAACGGAATTAGAAAATGAATTTAAGATTCCTATTACTGCGCCTAACATTGGGAGCGATTATTTCTCTTCCCTATGGATTTTTTTTCCTATGAAGAAGAATTCTACAAATGTCAAATAATTGACTTCCAAATAGAGTTTGGAAACATGTCAATTTTTGAGGTCTACTGACCTATGAGGTTAGACATTGTCCAGAGGATCCTTCTGCCTCCTCAGTGCCTGCTGAGTGGACATGGTCCCCATGGAGTCAGGACAACCATTCCACAGGCTGACCAGGGGTCATGACATGCTATAGGACAAAAGGCTTTTATTACACCAGCTGGAATGAGCCAATCAGATTATTTAATTTCCATGAAAACTTGAACTAAGAAACCATTATTGATCAGTGGAGGTTCCTGGAGTCAAGGGACAGGATGAGTTGAGGCCAGGCCGTCTCAAGATGAATTAGCTGAGGGGTTGTGGAGAAAGGAGGAGATGGGGCAGGCAAAACCCCAGAGAGAAGCCCAGGCAGGGACTGGTGGGGCGACCATGGGGGGGTGCAATCGCCTTAGTTTAAGACTTTCCGAGTTCTTGTTTTTAGAGACCTGACTACATGTTGCCCCCTTTTTTGGATCCAGAGCTCATGGCTTCTTCGTGTGACCTTCCCCTCTAATCCTGCTCTTTGTGACTAGAAGAGCTTTAACTCAAGCAGTACTTGTTCTGAATTCCGTTCTGCTACTTTTCCCGTAGTCTTCTGGTATTAATTTCTAGACCTGTGGAAAGAGAGTGCTGTTGGTGAATCTGTGGTGATAATGTGATTGACAAAATGTCCAGTGTTGAAGAAGTCAATAGAAAGAATGCATATCTTCCTTTAAAAATTGTTTCTTGATTGGCCCAAGCATTTAAGAAGCATCATTCTTTCAGAGCTCATGTGGATTTCACAACCCTAGGAAGCTGTGTTCATCTGCCCTTCACACAGCCCTGAGTCCTATAGGTAGATTATGAGATTAGGAAAATCAGGACCAAAGTTGGCAAAATGAAGAAGGAATCTGAAACTTGTGATGAGGCTGAATGAACCACAATATCACTAAGAGTGTATGGCATTGGGCATTAGCTCTTGGTTTGTCCTTGTTGAAGTGGAAAGGTCAATTTACTTTGTATCTCTTCCGACACCCTTCTGGTTTTGTTTTATTTTGAACAAACTGCTGAATCTCTAAGCAATACACTGATTTTAAAGCACCTGCTTCTCCTGGAGACTTGCAGCTGCGGTGTTTTGGACTTAGGCATGAATCTGAGCTCACATTGGCTGCTTCATAGTCAAGTCAAGAAGGTCGATTCATTTAGTTACTTAAGAGCAGTGAGCTTTTGTTTCTGCAGATATAAAATGCACAATTCCCTTCTTATTGGATTTATAAAAGTTTCAAAATGAATATGTACTTATTATAGACTGTCAAAAGATAGAAAGGTGTGTGAATAGTTGCTATCCTTACCCTGTCAGTCCTGCCATCCTTATGTAATTAACATCTTGATGTGAGTTTTCATTTATCTTTTTCTATATTCCTTCAAGTAAACAGTAATATAGCACCTTGAGCACATTTTAGGACATATTGAGAGCTCAAAAAGTCTATGTTGAATGAAAGAAATAAAATAAATTTTATATACTTATACATAAGGATTTTTTCTTTTTACAAAAGTCATATCAGACATACATATTCTTCTGCACTATGCCTTTATGGGTGTGATTTCTGATTGGTTCTTTTTTTTAACCTCGAAAAACAATGTTGTAATAAACTTCCCTGTGCATACATACAAGGCGTATGTACCGGCGATTTCATTTTTTAGAAGACAATCTTCGGATGGTGGAATCTAGCAGTAGACAATTTAAATTTTTGAATTGATATTGTCAGTTTCTTTCCAAAAGCAGCTGTAGTAATTCACACAGTTACCTTCAATGTATAACTTTCCATTTCTTAAAGTGAGATTATGAATACATATGTTATAAGACTGTTAAGACAATAGCAATTGCTTTCCCTCTTTCTTTGTAGATTGGATGCTTGGCAATAGAGTTGTACCAAAAGACTTTTTCCTTGCTTTTTATTCTTCATGCTGTCTTGTTACTGGGTGTGTCGTATTAAATCTGATATTTTTCTGCCTTTCACAAGTGACTGTCATAGGGAATGTGAAATGTGTGGGAAATATGATCCAACCTACAGCCAAATAGCTTATGTAATTGACTCTTTCGACTACCCTTACAAGTTAGGGAGAAAGCCTTGTTGGCAACAAAACAAACCCTAAGGCTAGGTGACTGTATCTCATGGTTTGCTTGGCACAATCTCTATTTTTGCTTGTTTTTGCTGTGTCCTGTCTGTTTAGTGCCTCTTGTCACTTTCAAAAGTGCCTCTGTGTATGTGGTTACCCTTTGTAACTCTAAACATGGTCTATCTGAGCCAGCAGGAAAAAGGATAGGCTGAAACTTAAAGATACAATTTTAGGGGGAAGCAAAAAATGCTTAAAGACCATAGAGGGACTAAGTCACTTAATAGGCAGTAATACTGGAAAAGCCTAAATCATTAGGGAAGAAAAAAATGGAAATAACCAATTAAACTTTTTGTTGTTGTTGCCTGGATGAGTGAAAACCAAAGCTTCTGGTTGAGTATGTCTGATAGATTATCCTAGTTAATGTGAGGATGAAGATTTATACAGTGTACACATTATTGCTTTGCCTTGGGAACCAGAGATGTGGAGTTTGTTAAGTTTGTTTTTGTGGAACAGGTATTTTTTTTTGCAACCTGGTTCCACTGTGTGATCACGTTTCTTTGCATAATTTGTACTTGATATACGTGTGAATCCCATTTTGAACTTCCCATACGGAAGCCTCACGAGTGCCCAGGGAACAGGGGTGTGGGTGATTAACCACGGTTTCTGCCATTTGTGCCGCAGATGAGCAGCACTGGGAAATAAAAGGCATCACACAATTGTTTCATCGCCCTTATTTTGTCCTTTGTTTGGCGGTGCTTTACTACGGATAAGACAGTGAAACAAAATAAAAAGAAGTCCCAGAAAGCAAGGAAGAGAAATGGCAGAGTTTTTTAGAACACAATTGAAGAGGGTAGCTATTCATTGTATGAAACTGACAGCCTGAAGAGTAAACTATTTTGTGAAAACAAAGCTAGAAAGGAGGTTGCTGTGTGTCGGGTGTGGTGGCTCACGCCTGTAGCCCCAGCACTTTGAGAAGCTGAGGTGGGAGAATCACTTGAGGTCAGGAGTTCAAGACCAGCCTGGGCAGCATAGTGAGATCCTGCCTCCACAAAAAAAGATGAAAGAAGAGTGAGAAAGAAAGAAAGAAAGAAAGAAAGAAAGAAAGAAAGAAAGAAAGAAAGAAGGAAAGAAAGAAGGAAGGAAAGAAAGAAAGAAAAAGAAAAATTAGCTATGTGTGGTGGTACATGCCTGCAGTACCAACTACTCAGGAGGTTGAGGTAGGAGCATCACTCATACCCAGGAGTTTGAGTCTGCAGTGAGCTATGATTGCTGCCTAGGCAACAGAGTGAAACCCTGTATCTTACCCCCCAAAAAGGTTATTGGTTTCTTAGGAACCTCCAAGAACTTTTACTATGTCTGAGACACCATAACTGACAGCAACTGGTTTTGTAATTAAATTTGGTTTAACAAATGTTTGTTTAGCACTTTCATTTTTGTCTTGTAGGCTAGATAGAATGAAAGAGAGTCTAGACATATTTTCATTGAAATATTAAAGATATAAAATCTTTTTTGAATAAACGAGTCATTGAATGCTATTATGGCATTTTAACTAATTTGATGCCTTCCTGTGATGCATCTGACTTGGGATCCTATAAACTACAACATCCTAGTGATGTAGTTCTGGTTTGATGAATATTGTTCCTGTGTGTTCCTTTTAGCTTTTTAGGAAAACAAAGTAATCCAGAAAGAAACCTCGGCGAGAGGGCCAGAGAAAATCATTCAAGTATAGTGTCTTGGATGAGACTGAGAGATAATGTCTAGTTATCAGAGTATAGATTAGAGAATAAGAGCAACTAAGGCAAAGAGAAAAGAGGAGAGAAAGTCAAGGAAAAAGACGGTGTGTGGAAGATCTCCTTGGGACAAGTGGAAACTATTTCTTCAAAACTGAAATTTGATATCCTGTTGTGGGAACATGCAGATATTCCCTTACTTTCTGCTAGTGGATGACCTGATATGCATTTGACTCAGCTTTATCGAAAACTCTTAAGCATAATGGCTACACAAAAGAACAACAGTTGTTAACTCTGTGGGGAAATAAGTTACAATGTGAGTTATACAAATACCTACTTAGTCACTGTTAAAGGACCTGATTTAAAATAATTGCCTGTGCCTGAGGTTGAAATTTAATTTGGTTACCTCATAGAATTACTTCAACAACCTCTGAATAAAGGTCACCTATGACATTGAGAAGGTATAAATTGCTAATTAATACTTTATGTTGAAATTGAGTTACTTAAGATTTTGAAGAAATGTTCAATGAAATAGTAATGGGTACTAAGATTTCAAATTACTTTGATTTCAAAAGGTAATAAAACCCAAGGAAGGAAATCTCAGTCACTAACTTTAAAAGTCTGTTTTAGAGAGAGTAGTGAGTGTTAATTAGATAAAAATTTCTATTACCCTAAGAAGTGCATTATTTGATTAAATACAAAGAGCTTAAAACCTGGTGCTGGCATGGTTGGTTTTCCCTTCAGGAGTCTGAGTAAATGAAAAAAACAGAGAGATTGGAATCTACAGCTTTTTGTTACCTAAGAGTTTTAGGTTTCTTTGCTGGTGTCATGAAGGGGCTCTGATGTTGGTGGCAAGGACACAATGCTTGGCTATTGGCCAGGGTGGCAGAGTGGTGGATTTCAGAGACCGAGTCCTCTGGGCTGGAATTATAGAGTAACCGTTTTGTAGGTACCAGATTTAAACGAAGGCGACATCCAGAAACATGTGCTGCAGAGAGGAAGAAAATGCAACCTGTGATGCGCCAAACTCTGTGACGTGAACTTTCATATATCATACCTACTTCATATGCACAGTGATCCTCCAAGACAAGTGAGAACGCTACATCTATGAATTAGAGACTTTTGATCATTTGCTTGAGTTCAAGAGTCAGAGTCCAGATGAGCATTCATCATTCAACTGTGGATGGAGTTCATGTAGTTTTCCAGGATATTATTCTGCTTTCCTTGGAGAAGCATCTGAGATAAGAGATAGAAAATTAGAAGAAAGTGTTTAAACATGGCTAATTTATAGTTGGAAGCTATTAACATTAGTGGAAATAATTTTCAGGCATTAATGTAGTAAATTTTATTTATTTATTTATAATTTTTTTATTTTAAAGATGTGAGGTACAATTCAGGGTTAGGTATACAAATATTCATTATGCAGGTACCCTTGTTGATGAGATGTGCCCCTCCCTCCCCTGGCAGTTTCCTTCTACTGCCAATCTCACCCACCCTTCCCTGACAGTTTTCTACTACTGTCAATTCATTTCTTATAGTATTATGATAATTGTTCAAAGTCTGCTTATGAATTTCTGTGATAGATCACTGAGTATGATAGACTCTGAATCCATCCAAGTTGCTGCTAATTTCATGTTTGTCCTTCTTTATGGCTGCATAATATTCCATTGTGTATATGTATGTATGTATATTTTATCCAGTTCTGCTTCGATGGGCAGCATGGTGGGTTCCATGTTTTTGCTATTGTGAATAGAGCTGCAACGAACATGCATGTGCAGGTATCTTTTCTATAGAATGATTTAAGTTCCTCTGGGTATATTCCTAATAGGGGTATCACTGGGTCATATGGAAGGTCAATTTCTAGTTCTTTCAGAAATCACCACACTGTCTTCCAAAGGGGTTGCACTAATTTGCATTACCATCAGCAGTATAAAAGTGTTCCTTTTTCTCCGCATCCTCGCCAGCATCTGTTGTTGTTTTATTAATGATGGCCATTCTTACTGGGGTTAGGTGGTATCTCAATGTGGTTTTGATTTGCATTTCTCTGATGATGAGTGATGCTGAGCACTTTTTCATGTGTCTGTTGGCTACCGTATATTGTACATCTTCTTTTGAGAAGTGTCTGTTCATGTCTTTTGCCTACTTTTTAATGGGGTTCTTAGTTTTTTCCTTTTTGGTGCATTTGAGTTCCTTGTAGATCCTAAATGTTAGGCCTTTGCCAGATATACAGTAGGCAAATATTTTTTCCCATTCTGTGGGCTGTCTTCCTGCTCTCTTGATGGTTTCTTTTGCTTTGCAGAAGCTTGTTAGTTTGATGAGGTCCCACTTGTCTATCTTATTTCTTATGGTACGGGCACTTGGAGTTTTGATCAGGAATTGGTTGCTAGTTTCAATTTCCATTAAGGCGTCTCATGCCTTTTCTAAGATTCTTATAGTTTGAGGTTTTACATTTAGGTCTTTGATCCATTTAGAGTTAATTTTTGTGTATGGTGATGGGTAAAGGTCCTGTTTCAATCTTCTGCTTGTGATCAACCAGTTTTCCCGGCACTATTTACTGAATAGGTTCTCCTCTCCCCATTGGTTGTTGGTGGAGACTTTGTCAAAGATGAGTTGGTTGAGAAATTGAGGTTTTGCTTCTGGAATCTCTCTCCTGTTTCATTGTTCTATATGCCTATTCTTGTACCCATACCAGGCTGTTTTGATTACTGTGCCCATACCATAATATTGTAGCCTTATAGCAAAGTTTGAAGTCTGGAAGTATGATACCTCTTGCTTTTTTTCTTTTGCTAAGGATTGTTTTGGCTATTCGTGGTTATTTATGTTTCTATATGAATTTCTGTATTGTCATTTCCAGGTCTGAGAAGAATGATGTTGGTAAAACAAATTTATTACATTTTTAATTGATACATATTGTACATATTTTCAGGGTACCTGTGATAATATAATACATTCCTATAATGTGTAAATATCAAATCAGGATAATTGGGATATACATTATATTACATATTTACTCCATTTAACAAATCCATATTTTTTTAATGCTTACTATGTAGTAGACACTAAACTAAGCTCTGGGGTGAACAAAGCAGATATGTTTCCTATCTTAACTAGTGATATAACCTAGAGTAGGATGCTAACTACCAACAGAAACTCATGTATCAAGAAAAGTTGTAAGACAGTAGATGTTAGCTGTTGGACCTAAAGAAATAGTAATTTTAGATAATTATAATCATTATATAAGAACTGAATAATTCCATAGATCATAATCTCTGGTTTGTTTATTTTAATTAAACAGGCTGAACGTTTAATTAGTAAATGATATTAAAGCTAGATTTTAATTTTCTTCAATAAGCAAGGCTATGAGTGTCATAAGAATATTTCCGATGTGAATGTAGTAGAAAAGTGGCAATCAGTGGCTAGAGAAAAGAACAGAACCAGAGAACAGAAAAGTGTACAATTAGTCAATAAGTGCATCGTTACTTTCCACTTTAGTGAAATCTTCAAATCCAAAAGCATTTAAAGGTGATGGTGACCCTTCCCAAGTAGCCACATGCAAAATTCGATGTATTCTTTGCTAATTTATTTAGTTAAATTTCATATTCTTATATACCTTACCTATTTCCCTAGAGGCAGTGAGCGGAGAAGGTGATCATCTCTGCCTGTTATATAATTACCCTTTTTTTTTTTTTTTGAATGGACTCTCACTCTGTCGCCCAGGCTGGAGGGCAGTGGCAGACTCATGGCTACCCCAGCATTGACCTGCTGGGCTCTGATGATCCTTTCACCTCAGCCTTCCAAGTAGCCGAAGCTACAGGCATGTGCTACCGCACCTGCCTAGTTTTTGATTTACTGTAGAGCTGAGGTCTCGCTAAGTTGCCCGAGCTGGTCTCAAACCCACAGGCTCAGTCAATCCACTTGCCTCGGCCTCCGAAAGTGCTAGTATTATAGGCTGAGCCACCGAACCTAGCCCATAATTACCTTTCAAACAGATTATCTAGGTTAGTGATCCATAATTTTGCTTGTTTTGTTTTGTTTTTCTGGTGTGGTTGGCAGAACTAGAGCCTTATTTTCTTGGCCTTCTTTTTCCCCTTTCAGCCTCTCAGGGGTTCTTTGAAGTACAGTCTGCAAGCGTTGGCAAGGAGGAAGCAGTCCTAGCTGGGTAACAGATCATACACGCAAACTTTTGTCAAACACCTAGCACTTGTTTGTCATTGTGCTAGTGAAAGATGTTTGTAATCTATTTAAGAAGACAGGCCAAAAACATATCTAAAGTTATGTGGATTAAGCTTAATTTCAAAAGACTTGGCATGGACAAGTTCAGAAGAAGCCAGAGAACTCAGGGAAAGTTTCACCAAAGTGAGCAAGGACATGGCTTGCTGTTTGACAGCTGACACAGTTTTGTGCCTTTTCAGTAGAGTAGTCCTCTCTTACCTGCAGTTTTACTTTCCACGGTTTCAGTTACCTGAGGTCAACTGAGGTCTGAAAATATTAAACAGAAAATTCCAGAAATAGTCGACGAGTTTTACATTTTGTGCTTTTCTGAGCAGCATGGTGAAGTCTCATGCCATCCCACTGTGTCCTGCTTGGAACATGAGTCATCCTTGGTCCAGTATCTTTGTGCTAAGATGCAAACTGTCCCCCTCCCCCAGTAGCTGGCTCAGTTATCAGGTCTTCTGTCATGATGTCACAGTGTTGTGTTCAAGTCACCCTCATATTACTTAGTAATGACCCCAGAGCGCAAGAGTAGTGATGCTGACATATTGTTATCATTGTTCAATTTTGATAGTAGCTATTGTTGTTGATCTCTTACTATGCCTAATTTATAACTTAAACTTTATCATAGATATGTATGTACAGGAAAAAAATAATATTTATAAGGCTTGGTACTAGTCACAGTTTCAGGCATCCATTAGGGGGTCCTGGAATGAATTCCCTATGGATACAGGGGATAATGTAGTGTTGAAATGATTAAGCCAGAAATTCTTTGTATAATTAATCTTCCAGTGTCTAAACTTCTCATTTAGTAATACCTTAGAACCAATTGTAAAGAACTGGGTTTTACCAAATGTGATTACTTAGAAGGAGAAACAAGTGTTCCAGAGGACATGTTTTAATTCCCCAATCCATAATTTATGACTTAAAATTTTTATCTAAAACCTTCTTCCATAACTCTTTAACCCTTCTAAAAGAATTCAAATAAAGGGAGAAAGTAGAGAAATTTGAAAATGTAAATAGAGGGTTTCATGACTGCTATAGATGCCTTGAACTCATGGTAATGATTCTGCAGTGCCAATGAGATTGCTAATCGTATTGAAATAGGAGTTGCTCATTGCAGCTCAAGTGGTTTAAAAAAATATTTTGGGGATTTTTTTAAGAAAAAAGGTCACAATTTTCTGCTGTAATTATTTGTATAGGTTTCTGGATTCTTAAAATAAAAAATCTAAACCAGTGGCACTCAGAGATGGACTTTGGAGAGTCCAAAGTTGTAAGGTTACTTTTGACAATTTTTCTGAGTCTTTCTTGGAAAATGGTAAATTGTGATCATTTCCCCTTACATGATTTTTCTTTTGGTCTATTCCTCATTCTTCATTTCTTCTTTAATAAACAGAGATGGACTAAGTGGGGTGGCTCACGCCTGTAATCCCAGCACTTTGGGAGGCTGGGGTGGGAGGATAACTTGAGCCCAGTAGATCAAGACCAGCCTAGGCAGCATTGTGAGACATTGTTCCTACAAACAAACAAACAAACAAACAAAAAACTCCAAAACAAAAAACAAACCAAAAACTAGCTGGGCATGGTGCTGTACACCTGTAGTCCCAGCTACTCAGGAGGTGGAGATGAACGGATTGCCTGAGCCCATGAAATGGAGGCTGCAGTGAGCTATGATCGCACTACTGAACTCCAACTTGGGCAACAGAGTGAGACCCTGAGTCAAAAACAAAACAAAACAAAACAAAACAAAACAAAACAAAACAAAACAAACAACAAAAACAGAATGCCCCAGCCAGCCAGCCAGCCAGCCAGCCAGCCAACCAACCAACCAACCAGCCAACTAACCAACCAACCAACCGAGGTGGAGTCCTGACATTGTTACCTGACAGCACCATTTGCACCTTCAGCACAGTTTAAACAGGCAAGTCTTCTCTCCAGTCTCACCACCTGTAGCAGTTTTAAACTGCTAAGTTGTATTCCAACATGGCTCTACCATTTTGCATTCCTACAAGCAAAGAGTAAAAGTTTGATTCCTTTTTTAAAATAACACAATTGTTATATCTTAAATTTTGTTTTGTAATTATTCTTTTGATCTTATTTATCTGTAGACACCAAAGGCTTGGAGGACAAGACCTCCATCTTATTCATTTTTGGTTTTTCATAACGTAATATTTTAGGCAACTCAAAATGTTTCCTTGAATTTAATTTTTGGTGAACTGAGCTATTGTTACGATATATGAAATTGTTAGTAGGTAAGAAAAGTTGGGACTTTGAGGGTAAATAAAGTCATGTTTGTGGAATCTTTTCTGGGTTGGTTATAAAATGATGGGACAAGAGAGAAAAATGTATTGGAAGTATTTACAGTGAGTTGGGTTCAGTTGGGGATAGTTAAGGAAGATAGTAACAGTAGAATGATGAGTACATTCTAGCAAAAGAGGAAAATGGGGTTTTCTTCAGGCTGAAAAGAAAACAGGAGAGATGAACAGATCCAGGAGAGGTGGTGGGTGAGAAGCTGAAAGGGCAAAACCAAAGCAGGAGTGTTCTGATATATGATTTAACACCTGTGTTTATTTTATTTGGTAATTTTTTAAAAGAAAAAACATACCAAATCAGTGTAGATACTGATTCTTTATTTTACCTTTAGATAGCATTTACAGTGTGGTCTTAGTTGATCTCCCTCTATGTTAGTAAGGCGAACCTTTTTCCTGATTATTAGAGGAAGTCTTTTGTCTGCAAATCTGGTGGCAGGCCTTTGATATCTTCTGTATGTGACTTCTGTCTCACGTATTTAGGTTTATAAAGTTGGGAGTCATTCTTAACTGCTTTGCCAATACGTTTTACCTTTTCCTAAGAGAGAAAGAAAACCATTATCATGGTCACATTAATAATAAGTGACATGCACGTTTAGTAACATCATCTTAAATGTTATTTACTTCTTTCAGACTATGAGAGGGACCAAAAAAATGTTATTTACAAAATTGGTGTTTTTAGAATTAAAGAACTTCCAAAGAGTCAGAGACCTGAAGAAATGACTATTAACATCCTCTAAATCTTTGTTTGGGCAGGATTTAGCAGTAGCCGTTTGTGTAAATCCTGGAATAATATTCTTGCCACAGGGAGGGTCAGGTCTGGAAAGTAAAGGGAAATCTAACCCAAAACATAATTAAGAGAGATAGTGTCGAAGAACTTTGAAGCTAGCTCATGCAGATGCCATAGACAGAGGCATGCTTTTTTTTTTTTCTTCGTAAGTATGAGCTCAAAAAGTGAATGTGACCTTTTACCAAGGAAACCACAGACAGGAGATCCCTGCCTTTGGTGAGTAGTGCTGACTTCAGAGAAGTTTTTTTCTTCCCCAGTTTCTACTGTTTCTTCCTAGCTCTTTTGAAGTACAAAGGTCAAATGGAAAAGGAGATAAATAATTGGGTTCTAGAATTATATTTTCCTTCCTCTTGTGCAAATCTGTAATTTTTTTTCTTTAATTGTTGGATAAATAGTTTAAGATTGGCATATTTTCTGGCTAGAAATACAATTTTTAAAAAAGTATCAAAATATTAATAGGACAGTTGTTTAAATTTATTGACTTTTCTTCTTTTCTCAGGATTTCAAAAATCTCAGACAAAGTAGAGAGTTTAAATTAGAGTTGGGTAGAAGAAATAGAAAATTGCAGCTGATAATAATAGAATTTAAGTAAATTTCTTTCTCATTTGGGTATTTCTTTTGTATGTGCTTTCTCAGATTGAAATAATGATAGAAACTCTTAGAGACAGATGAATTAAACCCCTTTTAAAGAAAAATTCTGGGGTAATATGGAATTTGTGGAACTGAGAAGAGCAAATTTTTGAAAAGTCCCTATTGTGTAGCAATATAATTGGCTAGAATATTTTTAAAACTATAAATGGTGAAAATGTAGGGAGACTTGTTTATATTTTACCAACTTTTTTGATGAGTTATGAAATCTAGACAGAGAGATTAGCAGTATTTATCTAAAAATTTTTAAAAACTTTTATTTATTTTTATTTCTTTTTCTTTGAGTTGGGGTCTCACTCTGTCACTCAGGTTAGGGTACAGTGGTATGATCATAGCTCACTGTGGTCTCGAATCTCTGGGATTAGGCAATCTTTCCACCTTAGCCTCCCAAGTAGCTGGCATAATACCAGGTCTGGCTAATTGCTTTATTTTAGTAGAGATGAGGTTTTGCTATGTTGCCCAGGCTGGTCTCCAGCACCAGGGCTGAAGAAATCTTCCTGCCTGAGTCTTCCAAAGTGCTGAAATTACAGGTGTGAGCCACCACACCTGGCTTTTTTTTTCTTTTAGAAGTTTCTATTGGGGTGAAGATGTGATGAGTTAGGAGATGAGACATCTGCAAGTCACATTCTCCCTAAGAAATCTGTACCTGTTGACTAGGATAACAGCCTTGTACATTTTCCAAGACAAGAAAAGACTATTACCACATCAATAATCCCCAAAGCATATGAAGCTTAAAAGTGAAAAAGACCAGGCACGGTGGCTTATGCCTGTAATCACAGCACTTTGAGAGGCAGAGGGGAGATGATTGCCTGAGCCCAGGGGCTCGAGACCAGCCTGGGCAACTTGAAGAGACTTCATCTTTACAGTAAATAGAAAAATTAGTCAGGCGTGATGGTGCACACCTGTTGTTCTAGCTACTTGAAAGGCTGAGGCAGAAGGATCACCTGAGCTCAGCAGGTTGAGGCTGTGGTGGCTGTGAGCGCACCACTACACTCCAGCCTGGGTGATAGAGTGAGATTCCAATGCAAAAAAAAAGTGGAAAAGAAAGGTTGAAAATTATGCAAGCACTATAAAATGCTTCATGTTCCATGAGATTTTCTGTTCCTTTCTCTGGTCCTTCCCTCCCTCCCCCAACTCCCAGAAAATGATATTCCCCAAAATTAATAAATTTGCGTTTTTATCACCCCAGTGGCATCTATATTATCTTATTTTGTAAGGTACTTACCTTTGTATTTGTCTTTTGCTTTCTATGTAGACTTTATTCAGTCCTTGGTTAGAGGCATGGGGTCTTTGCCTCAGCATTGTGTCATTTGAGCCTGGATGACATTGTAATTATATCAAAGTATCAGGTAGAATAAGTACCATTTCAATTTTGGAATAATTTTTTTTTCAGGAAAGGGAAAGAGTAGGCTCTTAAACTTAATTTTTACTTTTTAGTATATTTTGAAAACATTTTCATAGAATTTTGTGTGAAAGATTTAGTAGTTTTATGTTGCTATCATTTATAATCAATTTTTTCATTATTGATAGATCAAAGTTTGTGATTGAAAATTTAATACTATTAATGATTTTTGTGATTTAAATATATCATTTACTGATATAGAGAATTCAAGTAATATTCACAGGTATGAAAAAGAAAATGAAAAACACTCCCATTCTTCACAGGCAACAACTGTTAATTTTTCTGTAACAATCCCCTCTTTATACGAATATATTTGTGATTTTAATCAAAGGGATTGTATGATGTATATTGACCTGCAAATTCTTTTTTCACACAAAGTCATGTATAAAATTTGTTCTTCAATTTCCTTTTTCCCTCCCATTCTATTTTCTTCTCATGTATCTTGCAGAAAGTGCTACAAAGGGTGAATTTGTTTGCCTCCCATATATAAATATATGCATGGGAATCCCACTTTGGAAATGTTTGAGGCTAGTATTTTTCATATTAATACTTATAAAGTAGGCTTGGTGCAGTGGTTTACATCTGTAATCACAGCACTTTGGGAGGCTGAGGTGGGAGAATCCCTTGAGTCTAGGAGTTCAAGACCAGCCTGGACAGCATGGTGAGACCTTGTTTCTACAGAAAAACACAAAAATTAGCTGAGCATGGTGGTGCGTGCTTGTAGTCCCAGCTGCTCTGGAGACTGAGGCAGAAAGGATAGCTTGATCTGTGGCTACGGTGAACTGGGACCACACCACTGCACTCCATGCTGGGTGAGATCCTGTCTCTAACAAAAACAAAATCATCTTTTAAATTTGTTTTCTAAAACGCAAAATAAATAAATAAATTTGTTTAGGTTTATTATAATGTATTAAGCCAACAATTTATAAATAAGCCTTTAAGTTGTTCCATTTTTTGACTATGACAGATATTTCTAATCATTGCTAATTTCTCTGGGACTTCGTTTTCTAGATTTATATCTTTGTGTAATTCTAGGAAAAAAGGTTAGAATTGCTAGGTGATTTCTACGGTCAGCCTACCAAAAGCTTGAACCCATTCACAATCTAATAGTATATCAGGGTGCACTTTCCCGTCACTCTCACCAACACTTGTTATTGTTTATCCATATAGCAAGGTAAATGGCTTTGTAAAAAATTATTTATTTTTGACAGAGAAGAGAAAACAAAAGTGGATCATATTTCCCTAAGATCAGGATTTATGTTGTCTATTAAAAAATAGACATACACATGGTTAGACAGTTCTAACAAGACAAAAAGGTGTACCTCTCCCCAAAGGAAACTACTGTGAACAGTTTCTTGTGATCTTTCTAGAAAATTGAAATATATATCTATTTCTTTATTTATAAAAAGTGTATACTGTTATTACTATAATTCTGCACTTTATACTTTCTACTAAATATATTTGGGTGTAATTCTGTATCAGCAACTCTCAAATTTTGTCAACTGCCAACACTGATTTCCAATACAATAAGTCTTATAACTTCTTTTATCGAGGTCACTTCAATTATTTCTAGGTGTTCTTTTTTATTATTTATTTTTCCTGTGATAATGTCTTTTTACATATCTTTGGATACTTATGTTAGGATTTTCATAGAATGACTTCATAGCAGCAGAATTGTTGGTACACGTCTTTACAATTTTGAGAGACACTGCCAAATTTCCTTCCTGAAGCATTTTACTAATTTATCCACTTCCTTCACACATTGATTAGAACAGGGTATATGCTCACTTTTCAATTAGCCAATAGGATAGATGAAATACAGCATTTCATCATAGTTTTTAATCTAACTTTTAAACTTAGAAGTAAGAATGAATGTGTTTTTAGTGACTTTTTCTCTCCCTGTAATCTGCGGGTGCATTTTCTTTTTTGTCCTATTTAAAAAAAATTTTAATTTTGTTTTTGATGTTCTGTTGCTTCCCTACTCCTTATTAGTTTTTGTGGATTGTTTTTAATTAGAAATAACAGCTTTTAAAAATATATGCATTAAAATGTTTCCTAACTAGTCATTTGATTTTATATTTTCATTCACCATACTTAAACACTGAATTCTTTTAGGCTTATCAAGTCACTTCTTTATGACTATAAATTTTGTTTCCTATTTGTAAATACCTACTATATGCCAAGATTACAAATACATTTTTTGTTTAATATTTTTACTTTCTATTACTCTTTAATGCATTTTGGACATTATTTTGGTAAGTGGAATAAAGAAGAAATCTACACTTACTTTTTCCAAGCAGCTAACTAGTCAATATAATTTACTAAATAATTTCTTTTCCTCCTACTAGTTGAAAAGTCATTTTTAATGTCAACTATATCTGAATATTATTTTAGATATATATTTTACACAATTTGTTTTTCTGTCAAATATTTCCCCAGTACTAAAGCAAATTAATTGTCGTAACTTCAAAATATATTTTAATATCTGTTAGGACTAGTCACCCCTCATTAATCTTTTTTACATTTCTTTTTTATTTTAAAGATTTGGGGTGCAAGTCAGGATTGGGTATATAAGTGATCTATGTACAGGTGAAGTTTGGGCCTCCCATTGGACCTCACTTCACCTGGATTGGGATCATGCACCCTTATTGGTGTTGTGTGCCCTCCCTCAACCTCTTCCCTGGCAGTGTCCCGCCACTGCCAATCCTCTTCTTGTAGTATTATGATAGGTGTTCAGGGTCCGCTTATGAGTGAGAACATGTGGTACTCAAATCTTTGTTTCTGTGCTAGATCACTGGGTATGATAGACTCTAAATCCATCGAAGTTGCTGTGAAGTCCATAATTTTGTCCTTCTTTATGACTGCATAGTATTCCATGGTGTATATGTACCACATTTTTTTTTAATCCAGTCTACTTTTGATAGGCAGCAGGTTTGGTTCCATGTTTTTGCTCTCACTCCTCGTCAGTCTTATTCAAGACTTTTCCAGATAGTCTCACATTGTTTTTCTAAATAAACTTTAGTAGCATTTTCTAAAATTTCAAAAATAATTCTGTCAGAATATATTCAAATTTTACAATTTTGAGTATTATTTTCCAAGAATAAAATTCTTTTACATTTTGGTAGACATTTAATGTTTTGTTGACATAAGTTCTTCACAGTTAAAAAAAAGTTCATTATAGATATTTTATCTTTTTTTAATATTGTAAATGACATAGTTGTTTTTCTCACTGTGTTTTTTAGATGGTCATTGATATATGTAGGAAAATGATTGATATTGACTTAATTTTATAACCAGACACATTACTGAATTTTCTTTTCTTTTTTGGTCACCGACTTGAAACTTACACATTTTATTATTTTAGTTTTGTATTGTTTTCTTGAGCCTTCTTTGTGTACAAAATTTCATTTGCAAATTGTGGTAATTTTACCTTTTCCTTTTCAGTCTATATCTTTCTCTTATTTTTTCCCCTTCATTGACTGATACTTCTAGAGAATTTTAAATAATAATTGTAAAAGTAGGTCTTCTCCCCTTGACTGTTTGAATGTTATAAGAGTTTTTATTTGACATCTATTGAGATAGACATATTTTATTCTCTTCAAGTCCATTAATACGGTGTATTATATGAATGGATTTTCTGATACTGAATCACCTTTAAGGCAAATGGATTTTAATGAAGTCAATTTAAAGGGCGCATAACCAGTATCATAGCTTAGCGAATGAAAAGGAAATGTTTTATTTTAAGAACACTAGCCAAGGTTGAAGCTGAAATGGCATTCTCAAGAACTTCAGATTTAAGCATCCCTGGAGCTTTGTGTGAGGATCCTTATCGCCTCTTTGTTGTCTTAAGAGGCATTATTACCAAAATCCTAGCCAATTAGCTATTTTTCTTTTCTTTTTTTCTTTAAAGCTTTTGATGCTCTTTTTAAGAAATAAAATTGTATGCTTTCTTATATGAGTCAGTTTGCCAACTGAATAATTATTTTCAATTTCTGTCATGACTTTGGAGTTCTGTAATTTAAATAATATCTTTGTATAATCAAGATTTGCACATCATAAAGCATAATCAAAAGATGCCAGTCTGTATCTTGTTTATTATGGAAAAGGAAGTCTACTTTACTGTGTCATTATCTTCTTTCTTTCAAGTGTAATATCAAAAGAATTTTATACAAATAAGAAAGCAAATTTGGGTCAAATTTCACATAAAAAGATTGAAAATAGTGCCAAATAATATGTTATTAAAGGGAAAAAACTTTCAAATGTCTAAATATCATAATATCAGACTAGCCTATTTTCTAAAATAGACTCTCAGAACTGTGACTCTAATGTATGTTCATTTTGATGCAGAGATTTATTAGAATAACAAATCTCAGGGCTTTTAAATTGAAGAGAAATATCTTTATTTTCTCAATTATTATTTTCACCTCTTTTGGTAAACACATAAATTTAAGTACAACAGCATGGTATTTCAAGGTATAATTTCACAAAACACATCAAAGTGATAAGTATTTTATAAAACATGAGGAAAAATAGCATCTCTCCTTTCATCTAATTTTGGTTTGTCACATTCTTTTTTCAGGTTTTCTAATTTATCTAGTCAAAAAATGTCAGCACTGCAAGAAAAAAATATTTGACTATACAGTAAAAATGATTTAAGACATAGTTCTCAGAAAAGTTCAGTTCATGAGTTCTGAGTTTAGTTATTGGTTAAAACTTCTGGACAGGTTATTTGAAACTTTCAATGATTTTCTCTTGTATGGCCCTAAATTACAGCCTTGCCTTCCAGAAACTTGTCTCAGAGCCTCCTCTCTATTGTTAGCTTTTGGGAGATCTGCATTTTTATAAATATTTGGGTCTCTCACAATGCCTGGCTTGGAATAACGTTCCTAATAAATTCTTAGGCTGTAGTTGTATGACAACATTAAGCATCATAAAACATTTTTTTGCTGGAAATGAAAGGTCAGGTTTTAGTGGCAGTGAAGATAATAGACTACTTCCCACGTAAGTAAATAGAAACTAACTTATAAAATTGAATAACCAGATTATTGACTTCTTTCCATATTTAACTAGACATGTAGCCTTGCTGAGTTCTGAGATCTGACTCTTGCTGGGACTTTATTCTTCAGAATCCTACTGGACTGTGGTATTTAAGTAGTTCATGGGACCTCCTCGGTTTACAATTACTTTGAGTCTCTGTGGCTACAAATGATGACCAAAATTTGGTGAACCACATATGTGGGAAAAAACATATAGAGCTTAAAGAATTGGCGTCAATAATCATAATCGTATCTCATATGATAAAACCAAGCCACATGTTTTGTAAACGATCTTTAGAACACAGAGGACAAAATAAAAAATGTTGCTGACACCTACCAGCCACAGGAAAGTTTTCATTTGTGGATCCTTCTCTTTGAAGACAAACAGTGCTTATAGAAGTTTCTGTGTCACGCATCCTCTCAAAGTTGTGTTCTTTGGAATATTAATATTGCATGTCACATTTCAGTTTTTGTTTATATGCAGCCTAGCCTTATTGCTAATATTTATTTAACTTAGCATTTGGTTCACGTTGTGTGTATGGATAGTTCTTTAACGATGGTTTTAAGGCTACTTAAAAATGTTAAATGGTAAATTAATATTAAATGGTAACAATGGCAATCTATCAGCACTGACTGTAATTTAATAAATGGTGACAAGAAGAATATTTCACTCATGACTTTTTATAGCCTTGAGAAATGCCAGACTGGTTGGTTACGCGTATAGTAAATTGTTTTATTTATATGGGGTATTTGAGACGGTCACTAACTCTGAATCTGACTAGTAGAACTGATTATTTAATGAAACAAAGTTAGATAAAATAGTCTCTATAATTTTTAGCCCATATTACTTATATATTAGCGTTGTTCATGTCAAAATGGAAGAAGAGAAAGAGCAATTATCAAGGAGATTTTATGCATTTACTATAGACTGAGCATTGTGTAAGGGCATTCTAAACAAATCTAGCATGTCTTTGTTTTAAAAAATCAAAAACCTATTTTAAGAGTCAAGACAGAAAGTCTCCAGTGCTATCAGAGTTCCTAGGCTTCTGTAACTAATTGAATGAATGAAAACAAAGGACAAGATAAAAAGAGCATGAATGAAATATTGACCATAAGACAATTGAATCAATTGGATTCAGAAAGTGAGTTAATGTTTTAAATCTGATTGACTTCACAGCTCTCAGAAACCTCAAATTCTGGCTGGGCATGGTGGCTCAAACCTGTAACCCCCCAGAACTTGGGAGGCTGAGGCGAGAGGATTGCCTGAGCACAGGGGTTAGAGATCAGCCTGGGAAACTTGGTGAGACCTCATCTCTACAAAATATCAAAAAATTAACTGGGCATGGTAGTGCGCACCTGTAGTTCGGGTTACTTGGAAGGCTGAGGCTGATCTAATATGAATTACTTCTTAATTTTGTTTTCTATTTTTTACTTTTGTTTTTCTTTTTGAGAGATCTTTATATAGAGTTTTAGGTTTCTTCTATTATGTTTTTTAGTCTTCAAGATTACATGTTAAGTGTTCTCTGAATATTCTTTTCATAAAGTAGTACCTTGTCCTTGCTTTTTGGGTGCAGAACAAATGTAATATTATTGATAACAGAAAGTTGACCGGCAACTTTAGCTCAAGCAATCATAGAATTTCATAATATGAACTTTATTTGAGAATAATTGGCTAATATAGTCAAAGAACATAGCTAATCTTTGTCCTGAAATACTCATGATAACTGGCATTTAGATTGTATAATATTATTCCCCTTAGTGTTTAGATGTGAATAGGAATATACAAAGTGTTTCAATCAAATTTTGCTCCAATTATAAAAGTTGAACCTACAAATATCTAACTTTAACTTGCTGGAAATAGATTTCTAAGCATTTGCAATTTCTATTCCAGTTAGCACATGCACATCCTCCTCTGTTGCCTTGTCTGTATTTCCTTGTGTAGAAAGCCAGCATGCTAGATATTTACTTATCTCAGTTTTTAGAATTCTTGGTTACCTTTTAAAAAAATTATTCTTGGAGAATAGGAAACTTTCATCCTGGTAGATGTCGACATCCTTTTCTTTTGCCGATTTGGTGAATTCTTCACATTTTCATTCCATGGAATACAAGTGGGACATATTTTCTTCACTTATTGGGATTTCAAGAAATTATTAAAACACAAGCCAGATTTCATCACCACAAAGTTAGAATAGTGCATTTATTTAACAGAACTGAGTCTACGACATAACACATACTGATTATGAACTGCGAAATATTGCATATGGATGGTATAAGGACAGCAAACCCTTGGAACCCACTCATCTTGCAGCTGTGTGAGCATCTGCAGCTGTGTCTCTCTTTATGATTCCAGTCTTGAAAGCATCTCTGGAGTCACAGAACTCTGCTAAATGCACTCATTGGTGCCCTCTAGGACATGGATTTCTTGGCACAAGCCTGTATCCTCAATTACTTATGTCAATTTTTAATATTCTTGGCCTTCCTTCCTTCCTTCCTTCCTTCCTTCCTTCCTTCCTTCCTTCCTTCCTTCCTTCCTTCCTTCCTCTTCATTTCCTTTCCTTTTCCCTTTTCTTTTGTCTTTCTTTCTTTCTTTCTCTCTTTCTCTCTTCCCTCCCTCCCTCCTTCTCCCCATCTTTCCTCCTTTCCTTCCTTCCTTCTTTTCTTTCTTTATTTCCTTTCCTTCCTTTTCCTTTTCCCCTTTCTTTTGTCTGTCTTTCTCTCTCTCTTTCTTCTTTTCCCTCCCCTCCCATTCCCTCACCTCCCCACTTCCCTCCTTCTTTCCCTCTTTCTTTACTCCCTCCCTCCCTTCCTTCCTTTCTTCCTTTTCTCTTTCTTCCTTTCTTCTGCCCAAACTGGAGTGCAGTGGCACCACAGCAGCTCACTGCAGCCTCGACTTCCTGGGCTCAGGCATTTCTTCCACTTCCTGAATATCTGAGATTACAGGTGTGTGACACCAATGCCCTGCTACTTAAAAAAATTTTTTTTATGTAGAGGTGACATCTCACTATATTACCCAGGCTAGTCTTCTTGGTTACATTTTAAAAAGTTCTTCTTGAAAAATGAAAATACTTTCATTCTAGTAGATGTAGACTTCCTTTTCTCTGTTGGTAGAAAGTCATTGAATTCTAGTACCTGTAAAACTCCTCCTCCTGAAACAACCCTTTCCTCACCTAGTGATGTGCTGTTTTTCACTTGTTTTAAGTACTTAAAGAACCACTGGATTAGCTTGTGTTTTAAGGCATAAAATTAACATGCTGGCTTTGGGATAAATCTTATGAATACTACATCTGGCTCCCAAAATTGACTAGCCTATAAAGACAGCATTTGGTAAAATTGCCCTACTGCTTCATTATTTTTACAAATATCTATAAGCCCATATTTTTAGACCTTTTGCTTGATGTTTATTACTTTTAGAAAAATTCGCAGTTGACTGACTGTCAATGACATTTATAAAGAAAAAGTTGGAAATTTGTAGGAAATCCAAAGATTAGCCAATATGAGCTTTTGATAATTTTGTTATCATTTGGGAATGATATCCAGGTAAAATATGGTGGGTCACTTAATTCTATATGATGCTTAAAATCCACTTCTCTGTGCATACCAGTATTTTATTCTTTATAGTAATATATCTTGGCAAGTATTCAATATCTCTGGAAGTACTAATAGTAATAGATTTGGACCATGACATAGCTAGGGTGTCTGATTTGGGCAACAAGTACTCTAGTTAATAGATTGACTTTGTTTTGAGGAGCCTTAGGGAATTTTGAATGCTTTGGAGGAAGAACAGTCTAGAAATTTGGGCAAGACTTATCCAGCCAAAATGTTTGAGTTCTCAGTAGGGCAGCTCAGACTCCCAGAATCATACCAACACCCACATCTCCTGAAGATCCAGTCTATGGTATCAGCTTGAGAAGGCAGATGGAGAGCTTCTCTGGTCCTGCCCACGACCCCTAATCAGAAACTCATACAGTATGGGCTTCTATTGCTAGAGCTCATTTAGGATACCTAGAACTCTGATAAGCACTGGAGCACTGAGTGGATCAACCTTCCTTTTGTGAAGCTTCTTTAGATGCTTACTTAACTTCTTTGATAAGAAATTCTATTTTGGGCTATGTTAAAAAGATCTGCTAGTCATTGCTGGCACAAACACTAGGAGCTCCCTGAGATGCAAATGTTTCAGGTCAAAGGAGCTCAAATGGAGCTGCCATTAGAGCAGACTTTCCAAGCTCCAACCTGTCTCCTTGTTCTCTTGTCCCACAAGTAGTTCTCTCTCTCTCTCTCTCGACCATCTCCTTTCAGTCTGTCCCTTCTATAAAATACTATAAACCACAAGACCTTCACTTTATATTTGTCCTTATCTTCAAGATAGATAAATAATGCCATCTTTTATTTAACTAATACTGAACTAGGGGCTTTGCAATGTGATATCTAGTTTAATATTCACAACAATCTTTCAAAACGTTGTCCTCTTTTTTTTTTTCCTAAACCATGATCTGTGTATGTTCGAATGTCTGTGAGTGTGTTTAAGACAAAGGAGTTTTCGTAGACCAGCTTTTAATTTGAAATACTTCCTTTTAATTGGATTGAAAAAGTATAACATCTACTAGAATATCTGATACATTTAATCTGTGATCATTTAGATTCTATTTTAATTTGTGCTACTTGGAATACTAGGAGTTTCATCTTCATGCAAACAGTATTAAGAAGTTTATGTTAAATGAAATGTCCTGGAATGAAGTAAAATCACGAAGATGACAGTGTAGTGATTCATCATTTAGACTGAGCATCTTTATGATTTCTACTTTTTTTGTGCATATCTCTATGAAGTAATAAGACATTGCATCTGCTGTTTTTAGGTAATACCGCTTATACTGTTTTAGTCAAGAGTTGTCACCATGAAAATCAAAAGCAGACACATCATTTAAAATCCCACAATTAAGTATATGCTTGTCAGCAGCACAGTCGTGGCGTCTTTGATAGTGTGGGTAATGTAATGTAAGTTTTTTTCTCAGCTTACTGAGGCTGTGGTAATGGAAGCCAAACTCAAACATCAAAGAGAAGAGGTTTTCCTTTGTAGGAAAACATCATTACATTTTCACACCATTTGGGTGATAGAAGTATAGCACCTCCTCTGCATGAAGTAGATGCTTTTGATTTTTTAAAGTAAACATCGACTCAGAGGCATGTAATGTTGATCATTAGTTGTATATATATTAATACTATAATGTCTGGATAATGCCTATTGACTATCACCTTATTAACATTTTTAGGGACGGGGCGGGATATTAAAGAGCTCACTAATTGAACCTCATTTTAATTAATTATTAGCAGTTACTTAGGCATATCAGCATCTAATTCTCTGTCTTTTAAATGACATTCTCTTGAAAACTTGAAACTTTCTTCATGATGGCCTCATAAAAGTCAGTCTGAGCAATTATTAAAGTGAGGACATCAGGCAATTTAATCTCCAACTAAAATCAGGACTAGATGCCAAGAAATCACAGGAATGCCTATTATTCTACTCTTTCCCATATTGTTAATGAACCATTTACTAATAAAGGGTACATCAACTTCAGAAACTCAGCTTACTGAAGGAAAAGTTTTGCTTGAATAAAACTGACGTCACCATGATGCTTATTATTTTCTTCAATAAGGAGGGGTGTATAGGTGAGCTAAATCTACCTGAACTCTGCAGGTATTATTTTCACTATTGTCCACATAACTTCACCTTAAACAATGTGCTTTACCCAAGATAACACTGCTAAAATAATAGCATAGTCAAGGTAATGACGAGACCATCCTAAATCCATAAAAAGGAAAATGAATACTTCATCTGCTGCAATATTTCACACATCCAAGAAGATGGCCAGATGCAGAATGTAAGCTACCCCACAGGGAGCAAAAACAGCAAGAGAGAAAACATGTATGAATGGTTAAACCATTTTCTGATTGGTTGAAATCTATCCATCTCTTTGTTAAAGCTACTGAGAAGATAGGAAGGCCAAAACGGTAACTTGACCAGCTGTCATTTATTTGATTTTCACCTACCAATATTCCTCAGATTAAATAATGTCGTCATAAAAATCTTAGCAGCTGTTGCTTACTTGATAGTTACCTATCAATATTCTTCAGATAGCATAATATTAATTATAAAAATTTGAGGGCATATTGTTGAAATAATGACTTTGGTTTAGTATCTCTAGTTTTAAAACAATTTTCAAAAATAAATAAAATTAGCCTTGATATTTTTGTAAAGCAGGAAACTATGTTCTTTTGAAAACATTCCCTTCTGGCAATGATATAAAATAACTGATGCCTGTAGTGTTGTTCTCCAGGTGATTCGATGGCTTGTGGTAGCCATGCCAGTGACAGTAATAGCAAGGCTTACAAGACAGAAAATGCCAGCATTTAGCTCAACAACAGATATTCCTCCATCTGATTTTCAGACACATTTCTATCTAATTTTATCATTTATGCTACTGTTTT
This sequence comes from Carlito syrichta, assembly GCF_000164805.1. Classification (NCBI taxonomy): domain Eukaryota; kingdom Metazoa; phylum Chordata; class Mammalia; order Primates; family Tarsiidae; genus Carlito; species Carlito syrichta. The sequence goes on from NW_007249374.1 coordinate 25,168, forward strand.
CTCTCTTTTCCTTTTATTTGTTTTTAGTGGTTTGTACAAATTGATGCTTATTTCCTTTCCTTATCATGTAGTCTTTAAGTCATCAGTTATTTCAGTGTTTTTTGGCACAGAAACATAAAAATAGATAAATGAATCATAACAGTGTCCAGAAACACATCTCACCAATCACAACAATTTGGTATATGACAAAGATTCAATTTAATAGGAAAATAATGGTTTATTTAACAAAGTATTCTGGCAATTGGAAGAAAATAAGTTTAGAAGTGCACCTTATGTCACAGACATGGACTTCAGATAGACTAAAATGTAAATGTAAGTGTTAAAAATGTTAGAAGAAACTACAGGTTACTTCATGTAAAGATTAGGCATTGGAGAACTCTTACCAGAGATAAGACTTAGAATCTATAAAAGAAAAAAGAAATATACTTAAATATTTACAAATTAAAGTCTTTTGTATAAATACATTTTCACAGACAAATTAAATAGAAATGATAGACTTGGGAAAATGCAAACATAAATGACAGGAGAAAGGACTAATATCTAAAACAAACAGAACCCTTACATAATAAATAGAGCCTCCAATAATAAATAAAAACAGCCTTCTTAAAACTGTACAAAAAGATTGGATTCTGTAATTGACAGAAGAACAAATCCAAATGGTGAATCAATATGTCAAGAACCTGAAGTTCATCACTTGGAAAATGCAACTTAAAGTATCAATGAGATATTACTTTACATTCATCAAATTGTGCTACTAATAAAGAGCAATTGCATTCACTTTGATGGGGATCTAGAGAAGGGTGCTCTTGTATATCGCTGGTGAAATGTGACTCAGAATGCAGTCTGGAACTAGCTACTATATATAGAGATACACGTATTCTTTGAGCAGCAAACCTATTCCTGGGAATTGAGCCCATAGAGATAAAAGCACAGGTACATAAGATTTATGTACACGGGATTTATTGCTGGAATATTTGTAGTGGGAACAAACTGGAAACAAAGTGAATGCCTGAGAACAGAGTAATGCTCCAATAGATTATGTTGCATCCTTCCAATGGAATATTTTCTGTTTCATTAAAAAATGAAGATTGGGTCTTTGTCAGTTAACTCGGAAAGATTTTCTAATGAGAGGAGCAAGAATACATAAAAAACATAGACACAATTGTTTCAATTTTAGAAAATAAACACTGGCTAAACATTTCTTAAATTTCTACCTGAGTGGCTATGTCTTTACATATTACTCTTTTGGCATGGAGGATGCTACAAAAGTCACATGACAATGTGCTAACAATGAGACTTGTATAGCAATGAGGAACATGCACTTAGGAGTCAAACTTCCCACAATCAGATCCTGGTGATGGAATTTATTACCTATGTGACTTTGAAGCAGGTATATCATTTTTTTTCTATGCCTCAGTTTCCTGTAAAATGAGGTTGATGCTAGAACCTACCTCATTGGATTGTTGCATTAAATAACTTAATATATATATAAAGCACTTTAAAACCATGCTGGTTGTATAGTGCTGTCAGGTCATGGGTTCATAAGCTTGAGAAAGATGGAGGGCAAGAATGGGTTAGAAGAACACACAAAAGAAAAAAAAAATCACCCTGGAAAGGAAATACATTGCAGAGTCATCTTTTGAAATGGTTTGTTTCTCTGGGTACCCAGGTTACCTAACCATGCCTTTCACCAGATTGCTCTGTTCAACTGTCTAACGGATCCTCTTGATCCCAAATCCTGGTTTCCTGTCAGGGACTGAGGCTTGAGGAACAGGGTAACCCACATAATGGACTATGGTTGGTCTCTCAGGGTATGGATTAATTGATACTTCAACTCAAATTCATTGGATAATTACTTGATGTTCCATCTACTTTGCTTGCACCCCTTTTTTATCCTTTAAACATCATTAATACCACCCTTGCTCTTTCCTTTGGTCTCTGACAGGGACTGATGGAGAGAGAGAAGGGAAGAGAGTCTTCTTCAATCTGATGTAGAGAGGCTTCTTCAATCTGATGTTTTCATTTCTTCCTTTGCAGAGCCTGTGCTAAAGTCTGATCTACTGTCATTTTTAAGGACACAAATTTCCATGGTTATCTTGCATTTCTGTAACTTTTTTTTTTTTTTTTTGAGTTGGAGTCTATCGCCCAGACTGGAGTGCAGTGGCCGCTTCTGACCACCGCAGCCTCGACCTGCTGGGCTCCGGCGATCCTTCCGCCTCAGCCTTCCAAGTAGCCGGAATTACAGGCGCACGCTACCACGCCTGGCTAATTTTTTTGATTTATTGTAGAGATGAGGTCTCGCTTGCCCAGGCAGCTCTCGAACCTGTGGGCTCAGTCAATCCACTCACCTCAGCCTCCCAAAGCCATGGAATTACAGGCTGAGCCACCGAACCTGGCATTTCTGTAACTTTTGAGAGCAGAGGCACTTACAGACTTTTTCCAAATTCTTTTCAAGGATGTTTGTATAATTAAAGACCTGAGAAGATAGGGAAATAGCATCTCCCTCTGTAGCGAAAGGCAGATTTGTTTTCTGTCCAGGGTAATAAAAATAATATCTCCCTCTAGGGTAAAGAACAGGTTTGTGTCCGGCTCATTTTAAAAAACTGGGGGCTTCCTAAGTCCAGCAGCTCTCAGATGTGGCACAAACCCACTGTGTATATAGCATATATCCAGACCGTTACGCATCTCCTCAAGGAATGCAGGAATAGGAGAATGGATGTGGGCTTGAAACCTGTGCAGTTTGCTGTACCATAAATAATACAGTTCTTTGTCTCTCACCCAGGAGTCTCATATCTTCTGCCAATATCTGTAAAACTGTTTCAGGCTAACTTGTCACCTTGGAAGTAATGCAAAATCCCAGACCTTTCACAACTCTTGACACGATTCACTGTAAAACCTTTTTGTACTTTGGAGATGAGATAATGTGGGTAAAGTGCTCACATAGCCAAGCTATAAGAAACAGCTTTTAGATCATAAGAAAAGAAAAATATATTGGCCAATTTTGTCAGGAAGAGTGTGGTTTATACTTTGATGGGAAAACTTGTATTTTGAAAACATCTGAATTCTTGTGGTATTGCAGAAGACAGTGATATGCCCTAGGGGGTGCTTAATTATCAGGAAGTAAAATATCATCTGAATTGAAACTCCAGATGGCCACACCCATCTGCACAGAAGACTTGAAAATGTGATTTCTTCTTCTTTTTATTATTTTTTTGGAGATAGGGTCTTGCTCTGTATGCCAGGCTGAAGTGCAGAGGCCATCGTAGCTCACTGCACCCTTGAACTCCTAGGCTCAAAAGATTCTCCAACCTCAACCTCCTGAGTAGACAGGACTTTAAGAGCGAACCACCACACCTAGTTATTTTTTGATTTTATTTTAATCGAGACAGGGTCTTGCTATGCTTCCCAGGCTGGTCTTGAACTCTTGAGCTCAAGTGATCCTCTCCCCTTGACCTCCCAAAGCACTCAGATGACAGGCGTGAGCTACCGTGCCCTGATGAAATGAAATCTTTGGATAGGTGGGATGTGTACATACATTTCCATCATTATGTAAAAATAAGAGAACAACTTGTAGTCAAACTGGTTACTTATGCTGTAAATTTGCCTCTGGTTTAGATTCATTAAGGAAATCTTCTCGTAATAAATTGTCTCAGATATAGAGTGGCTATTTATGGTTGGAAGTCAGATTGATCCAAGAATGAGAATTAGGGAGAAAAGGCATATATTATTTTATAGTGTGGCTCACCTGACAAGAATGAGAGGTATGGCTAAGTTTTGGCAAGCAATAATATTGGATGGGAGGGGAAGAAAAAACTTGAGAGTGAACTTGAAGGTCATGGTGTGTTTATTATTGGATGATGAAAGCAATGTGGATTGAGTAGTTGAGTACTTTAAGTACTTTCCAATTTTTTTTAGGACACAGAAAATAATAATAATAGCATGGTATTCTAGGATGAATGGAGGAGGCAGCACGTGGCCAGTGGTAACTGGCCAGACCGGTCCAGCCCCCCGTATTCCAGCTATCTTCCCTGAAAGCGTCAATACATGCACCTTGCACTGTCATGCTGTGTTTTATCGCCTTGCTTGGGAAGCTGTGCACTCAGAAGCATGTGCAGAGATATATCCTTAGTCAGATCTGTAAGGACAGAAGGCAGAAGAAATAGCAGATTGGACATAAAATGACTAGGGCCGCTCCTTTCCCAAATGGAAAAGCATGCTCTTAGGTCAGGTTGCCTTAGAGAATTCAACCACTCCTGGGTCTGGCGCTGGCCTGACAGGCTTAAAAATGTTTGTCAGCCAACCAAGAACAAATCTGCCTCAGGGGACAGACTTGCACAGAACAAACTAATAGAGATGGATGAATAAAAACCAGAATGCCAATCTATTAATTTACATTGAGAATCACATGTGTAGAGGATCCAAAAGTCATACTTGCTGATCAACATATTTTCTGTGGCAAGTTTTCTCACAAGGTCAAATTATGATTTTAGGTTTCCTCAGGGAGCCTAGGATGAGACCAGGAGGGTGAATTATGGGATCTTTGGACCTAATGGATAGGTTGAAATGCTCTGCTCTTTTGATCCACTGGACCCCAAAGAATTGGAGGTAGCCTTCAATGTCAGAAGCAGAGTCTGCTTTGAGAGACCATCTTGACAACCTTCCTATGTTTAATTGTTTAATCTCTTTCTTTCCTCTTTGCTTTTTTGAGATTAGCATGCAACTCTATTTGTAGATGTTAAGTGGCAATTTCAGTTCGTTTCTGCCTTCCTGAAGGCCTCTACTCAGGTCACTTTCGTTGATCATTGATCACAAGTTATGTCTACCATTGGCTGATCTCATCCTTACATTTTTAATCTTCTATGATTTGTTGGCAGTGGGAAGGAAGTGGGGAGGATATATTGTTAGCAGCAGTAACCTTCTTTTGAACCTAGAAAAATAATTATTAATATGTTCCGTGACTCCAATAAATTTACTTTCTATTTATGAAGGCAAAGCTTGCAAATAAAACCAGTATAGAAATTTTAAAAAGAAACATGCATTGTATAATAATAACTGTGAAAACCATGACGTTTATTTAGCAGAGGGCAAAATGCAAACATTATGTTTTAATCAGAAGTGTCTAATAAAGGCAAATTTGGGGAGGAGAAATTTTCAGGTGAAAAAATAATATATTAAAAAATGAGTACACAGATACATGCACTAGCCTTTTTTTGTTTTGTAGAATGATATGACTAATGTTTACTAACAGTATCCTTAAGATAGTGAAAGATTTGGGTTTAAAGAGGAGAAAAGTCTGAGATAGAGAGACCAGAGAGGATCTGTGAATGTCTGGACTAGGCCATGTGGAATGTTCTTAAAATGATAATAAGCAAATCATGAAGGAGAGAACAATGCATTCTTTAAGACATCACAGAAGTATGTCCTTAACTGTATATATATATAAGAAACTTGACTTTCAGTTAAATGATGTCAGTAAGTACTTATGAAACACTCACATCGGTCAGATATTTTTCTCATTTTAATCACATCATCCTTCTACTCCCTATTTGAAGCAGGTTTATTTTAAACATGGGGAAACTGATGCTTAGAGATGTTAAACACATTCTTCAACATTTTCTGTCAGCGATTATTTTCTGGACCAAGCGTGATTCTGGATGTTGGAGATGCATCGGTGAATAAGACAGGCAAGGTCTGGATGTTGTGGAGCTTGGATTCTGGCAGAGTTGAAGGAAGAGCAGTGTTTCCTACACAGGATTGTCTGAAGCAATAGACCATGAGCTACAACAGTCAATGGCTTTGATTCCACGGAATAATAAGCTACTTTTTACAGACAAATTTATGTTAATCACATCATTGTTTGTTCCAGTAAAATGAAAGAACCTATGTTTTCCTGTAAGAACCAGTCAAAATGCATTGACATGAAGGAATTCTGACACACAGCTCAAGCCTGTCCAAGGTCTGGTGTGCCACAAGCAGCAAATTTGTGTATGGTGACAATTTTTTCCGAGTGACCCACTGTTCTGCCATATCTTCTGGTTTTTTTGGTAATGAAGTTCACTGGAGGTAGTCTTTCTTTCATGTGTAATTCATATTAAGTAATCCCACTTATAAGAATTTTTCTCTTTATCTCTAGTGACTCTTTTAAAAAAGTGCTGGACTGCAAAAAGCCGTTAGAAACTACTCAGAAGTAAGGACCTGCATGCACAAAGAATCACTTCAGTTGTCATATGTCACCTAAATCCCCAAATGCATCTCTCAAGTATATTAGTTCTCCTGTAATATTTTCAAGAAATATACAACTTTAACAGAAAAATTTACCTTGACTAGAGAACTATCTATTTATCTGACAGTAAATGATCTTGAACTAAACTTTATATTGAAATGTAAGTATAGTGGTTTATTTCTGTTAAGAATTATATTTTCAAGTCCTTGGAGTTAGTTTTAGGTATTGAATGTCTTTTTTCTTTGAGGCACATTTAAAAAAAATAATTCTTACAAATTTGAAGCAAGCTCTTTGTGATTATATTATTTGTGAATGCTTTTATACATCTAAATACTGAAGTATAGTTGCACTTTAAGGAGCATTGAGCTGTGGTATTATCTTTGTGCTGTTTAATATATAAACAAGTTTTTCTTTATTATATTTACCTAGAACATAGCAACTTAGATTTTCCACACAGAGTCATGCGGGCCACCAACCTAAGTGCCCATCAACAATTTACTGGATAAAGAAAATGTGTATATACGCCATGGAATACTATGCAGCCATAAAAAAGAATGAAATCGTCTTTGCAGCAACATGGATGGAGCTGGAGATCATCTCTCTAAGTGAACTAACTTAGAAACAGAAAGCCAGACACCTCATGTTCTCATTTATATGCAGGAGCCAAATGGCCACAAAGATGGAAGTAATAGACACCTGGAACACTAAAAGGAAGGAATCAGGAAGGGAGGTTAGGGTTCAGAAGCTACCTATTGGGTATGATGTTTATTATCTGGGGTATGGGTCACTTGAAGCCCAAACCCCACCACTACACTTTATGTTCATGTAACAAACATGCACCTGTACCCGTTGAATCTAAAATAAAATAATATATAAAGAATATTGGAAATGTCAACTGAAATGGTATTGTGACATTACATTAACATGAACATTAAGTACTAAGATGTAAGATGAATTATATGTATTCATCTTTTTTCTGCAAAAGAACTTGAGCTTCCCCAAGGAAATCCAGACTGGGGTTAATGGTCCATCAACCAAAATATCTCCACAAGGTAAATTTACTTATTTATCTTGCAAATCCTCAACCACCTGGACAATTCTCCAAGTGTATGCGTGTTGTCCCTTGAAAGTTAATCCCCCACATTTATTTCTTGATATCCAAGATCCATAATGATTCTAAGAAGCATCAAAACCATGACCTGCAGGAAGTCAGTATGAGGCAAAAAGGAATGGTTTTAGCCTTCTCGTTAAAATTTTATTTGAAGGTTTCTGTGTAATTGTGAACATGCACATTTGGGGGAGAGGATCAATAGCTCTCCACTTTCTCAAAGGGATTCATAACTCCAATGTGTCAGATGCCAAAATCCAGGCAACACCACTTCTAAGGCCTTTCTTTACGCTTTCCTCAACAACATATGAAGGCTGGTTAAAGCAAAGATCCAATGCAGCCTTTAGTTGCACAGTGGACCGCAGTTAGGGAAAGAGAGCAGAGGAGAGGGAGCCACTGAGCTCATCAGCCCCAATCGTGCCGGTTGTTGGAACAGATTCCAGGTGCTATGTGTGTATGTGGCTTCTTGAACCTTTTTAGGACCCTCTTGATGTTTTTGTCTGGGTCCCAGAAGTTCAGTCCTCTCTAGTGGAGAAAACTGCCCCCAGTGAAAACTTCCCTACTTTCATGGTTTAGGACAACTTGAGAATTTGTGATCCTGAAAGTGAGAAGACACGGAATGTTCATGTAGTCTGTCGGCTGACCATCGTGTGCCACGAAAACTGAGTTTACTTTTTCTTTGGGTAAGTAAAATGCATCTGTATTATCCCCAAACCACTTGTACTCCTAAAGCTATTAAAAGACAAAACAAAACAAAACAAAACTAGCTGGGTGTGGTGGCTCATACCTGCAGTCCCAGTACATTGGAAGATCAAGGCAGGAGGATTGCTTGAGCCCAGGAGTTCAAGACCAACCAAGGCAACATAGCTAGACCATGGCTCTACAAAAAATTAAAAAAAAAAAAAAAGAGAGAATTACTTGGGCCTGGTGGCACATGCCTGTAGTCCCAGCTACTCAGAAGGCTGAGGTAGAAGGATTGCCTGAGACCAGGAGTTCGAGGCTACGGTGAGCTGTGATTGTGTCACTGCACTCCAGTCTGGACAACAGAGTGAGACTCTGGCTAAATAAATAAATAAATAAATAAATAATAAAAATCAAGAGGGAAAAAAATATGTTCCAGCCCATGTTTCTAAAGATCCTGGGCTTTGGAGAGTAACAACATTGGTTCAAACAACAAGACATGCAGACTTAATATCTTTTAGTTTTAATTCCCTTAAAATAATATCCATCTTGAAGTTTTATAGTTAGGATTAAACAACATGATGTATGGAAAAAAACTAGTATTTTTCCAATACCTAAAAATGTGACTTTAAGTTTCTTTTTTTTGAGTTGGAGTCTCACTCTGTCGCCCAGACTGGAGGGCAGTGGCCGCTCCCGGCCACCGCAGCCTCAACCTGCTGGGCTCCCGCGATCCTTCAGCCTCAGCCTTCCATGTAGCCGGAATTACAGGCACGTGCTACCACGCCCGGCTGATTTTTTGATTTATTGTAGAGATGAGGTCTCGCTGCCCAGGCGGGTCTTGAACCCATGGGCTCAGGCAATCCACTCACCTCAGCCTCCCAAAGGCGCGGGATTACAGGCTGAGCCACCGAGCTCAGCACGTTTCTTTATAATCCTCACACGTTAAATTTTTAGCACTTAAGGTATAAGGTCATTTTAAAAACAAAAAACAAAGGGCTGCTGTTTATCCTTCAAAATGGAATTAATGTGGATAATTGAGAATTTTGGAAAGGAACAATATTCATGGTAAGTCTGCAATGACCACATGTTCTGCCATGGTGTAGTGTTAACATTAATCAGTTTCCATCTGTCTTTATTTGGCCATGCCACTTGATCAGACACCACGTATTATATCCAAAGAGTGTCTCCTGATGCTGCTATACTGTCTGCTGGTTTTACTGCTTGTTCTAGAGAGATAATACTTTCCTTGGAAATGTGAATAGATTAGTTAGGAAATGATCTGCTTGTAGCTGATTCTACAGGACAAATTTACCTGACAATCAGGTGTTTTTGAACTGCTAGAGTCTAGCAATAGAAAAAAATAGTTATATAGGTATCTAGGTAAACATTTAGTTTATTAAGGAACTTGGCAAATAATTGTTAGCAAGTTCAAAAAGATGCATAGTGTCTAATGTTTCTTTCAGCATCTGTTCACTCACATGAGAATTTTTTCATTCATTCACTCATTGAACATTTACTGAGTGGCCTACTGTGTAAATGTGAAAGTCATTACTTTGTATTCTTAGTTTTGGGGGACAATATTTGACAGAATCTAAATTGGAATAGTTTTAAGCACATTTATTGAGTGCCTACTGGGTACAAGTGAAAATCATTACTCTATATTCTTAGTTTTTTGGAAGAATCTAAAGTGAAGCTGTGTGTGTATGTGTGTGTGTGTGTGTGTGTGTGTATGTTTGTGTTTGTTTTAACTCAGCCCAACTTATTCATTTAGTCAATTCGAAAGATTGAATTGAACAGGCAAATTGTTAGATATTGCAGGCATAGCTGGCAAACGAGATAGCATCCCTTCCCTCGTGGAATATTTAGCGACAAAACAAAAAACAGTAAAATACAACACTGTGCATAAATTGTAAAATATGCATGCAAGGACTGAAAAGAAACTTTAAAATGAAAGTAATTGTCGAGCTAAGGATGGCAGATACGAAGGGTGTTAATTTTAAAATTTGGCAACGGAGGTGTTATGGGCTAACTTGTATTTCTCAAAATTCATATGTTGAAGTCCTAACTTGTTAGATCTTAGAATGTGACTATAGTTTTAAATTTAAAGATTAACTAAGCTAAAATGAGGTCGTTGGAGTATGCCCTAATCCAATATGACTGGTGTGGTTAGAAGAGGAGATTTGGCCATAGAGAAGGAAAACCATATGAGGATGTGGGGGAAGACGGTCATCTTTAAAAGTCAAAGAGGGAGGCCTCAGAAGAAGCCAGCCTTTCTTCACATCCTGATCTTGGGTATCTAGCCTCTAGAACTGTGAGAAATTAAGCTGTTGTTCTTTAAGCTCCTCGGTCCGTGGTTCTTTATTATGGCAGCCTTTAGCAGATGGATCCAGAGGGCTAACAACTGATATAAAAAAAATCTTGAAAAACTTCCTTCCATGATCAAGTGTCAGTAGCCCTGGTTTCTTTCTTTTTAAAATTTTTTATTTTAAAGATATGGAGTACAATTCAGGGTTAGGTATAGAAATGTTCATTGCAGGTACACTTGTTGATGGGGTGGGTTATCCCCACCCTGGCTCCCCTGGCAGTTTCCCACTACTGCCAATTTCTTTCTTATAGTATTATGATAATTGTTTAAGGTCTGCTTATGAGTGAGAACATATGGTATTCAATTCTTTGTTTCTGTGAAAAATTACTCAGTATTATAGGCTCTAGGTCCATCCAAGTTGCTGCGAAGTTCATTATTTTATCCTTCTTTATGGAGCCTCCCTGGTTCCACCACGAATTCTCCCACTTGCTTTGTGTCCAGCAAGTCACATAGCTTTGATTAAAATCAATTTACTCAGTTATTTATCAGTAAAAGTATCTTTTTTGCTTACTTCCTCTGAGGGTTCTAAGGATTAAATGCTATTCTGATTTGAAAACTCATTGTTGATCATTATTAATCACACAAAGATGAGAGATATTAACTTGGTAAAAGATGATCTTTTAAAATTCCACATAAATGCACATACTGCATGCCCAAGTCAGTAATTTCATGCAATAATAGTTTTTAGGAAAACCAAGAGTTGTTAGTAGGCTAATAAACATTAATTTCCAACCTTACAACCAAAGTAAAAATGGCAACCCAATTAATGATTTTTTTAATTTTAATTTTTTTGTTAATGGGCTATTTGTGTCTGGTCAGTGACAAGAGAGCTTTAAGAAGGAGATCATATCACTCCAAAGAAGTTCTCTTATTTACCTCAACTATCTCGATCTTCTAGCAAGATGGGTTCTAAAAATTCTAGGTAGAGTGAAACTTACTTTATTTTTTAGAAAAGAAAAAGAAATCGATTAAAGGAACATCATTCCAAAGTAAAGTCGACTCTAATTTGGACTTTACTTCCTCTACATATATGAAACACAAAGGACAGGTACGAGAAGTTTTATGAAGAGTCAGGAGAAGAGAGAGAGCTATAGAACTTGCTGGAAGTGTTCAGTCAGTCGATTGAAGTGATGGAAGAGGAAGCCCAGGGCTAACCAAAATGATGCCTCAGTTGTAGATAAGGGAAAAATGACCCAGGGCAAGATGAATGTGATTTGAATGCTCACCCCAAATCTGAGTGAGTAGCCGGATCCCTTTCTTTGTATGCACTTTTCTATTAATCTTATATTTTTTCTTTTATTCCTCTTCTGGTACCTCTGCACTTTTATTTGAGAACTCTGCAGTTGACCTCCATGACTTCATTTTCCAATTCACATGCAACTATCACAAATTGAAAGACTAGCATCTGAACTCTAGCTCACAGGGAAGAAATTTTTTACTTTCGTAATTCAAATAGAATTGGCTGTTATTAATGAAATATAGCCACTGAAAGAGAGATTTCATTCCCATAAGTGAGTCAGGTGAACCCAGAAAAAAAAAAACCACAAAAAAACTGGGTAAGCAAAAATATCTAGCTGCTATTAAAAAGTGGACTTTCACAAACTGAACACTACTGTTTTCATAAATTAAGTGACCTACAAGTGATTTGCAATTTACTTAAAAAAATCTATTAAATAAATAAAATCAGGAAATCAGGAAATCATTGAAGGCAGGAAAATGCAAGTCTAATGCAAAGTAAATGTATTATCTCAGGTATCAACACAAATCTGAAAAGAATAAAGTGACTGAGAAAAGCAAGCTGTCAAATGATGCATATGATATGATTATATTTATAAAAATAATGAAAAATGCATAAACTATTTAAAAATATTGCATAGATATTTGTGATAAAAGTATAATATATATGGAAATGATGACACAAAAGTTGAGTAGTGATTATTTTGGGGGAGAAAGGATTGAAGGTGAGTGGGGCTTTATAACTTTTTACATGAATATTAATATTTTATTGAGAATCAAAATAGTCTAAAGTTATTAAGCTCAGAGGTAGTAATGACCTCTACCAATAAACTTTACAGTCTTAGACAATTTGTGCATTTTAATAAGTTCTTAATTATGGTATAAAAATTACCAAGAAAACTCATAAAATCAAGTATAAAACATCTATAAAAGGCCAAAGTATGATAGGATGATTTGTGACCAATACCACACAATTTCTGCTTGTTAGTGATACAGTGTAAGTTCTCCCATAATGAAGCTGAATTCTTTTCCTTCAACTTACTTTATATTATAAACTCTTGGTGTTCTTTAACCAATTTACCATCATCATGTCCATCCTTCTCCATTCTAAAGTTATGAGGACGATATGAGGGATCTGTCACATAAGCTAAACTTTCCACCAAGTGGAAAAATAATTTAACTTTTCCTCCCTCCCTTCCTTGCTTCCTTCCCTTCCCTTCCTTCCCTTTCTCTCTCTCTCTTTCTTTCCTTTTTTTTTTTTTTTTAGTTGGAGTCTCACTCCGTCGCCCAGACTGGAGTGCAGTGGCCGCTCCCGGCCACCGCAGCCTCGACCCGCTGGGCTCCGGCGATCCTTCTGCCTCAGCCTTCTGAGTTAGCTGGAGTTACAGGCGCGAACTACCACGCCCGGCTGATTTTTTGATTTATTGTAGAGATGAGGTCTCGCTGACCCAGGCGGGTCTCGAACCCGCAGGCTCAGGCAATCCACTCACCTCAGCCTCCCAAAGGCGTGGGATTACAGGTTGAGCCACCGAGCCCAGCTGAGGCTTGGGTTTCTATTGAGACTATTACCCAGGTGGTGGATGTGGTACTGGTGGGTAGTTTTTCAATCCTCAGCCCCCTTTCTCTCTGCCCCCTTTAGGAGATCCCCAGTGTCTGTTGTTTCCATCCTCGTGCTAGCGTGCATACAGTGTTTAGCTCCTGCTTATTAGAGAGATTATCTTCGGTTTTCTGTTTCTGTGATAATTCTCTCAGGATGATGGTCTCTAGCTGCATCTGTGTTGCTGCAAAGGACATTTTTAAAAAAAAAATTATGGTTCATGGTGTATATGTAACACATTTTCTCTTCCCAGTCCACTGTCGATGAACACCTAGGTTAGTTCCAAGTTTTTGCTATTGTTGTTAGTGCTGCAATAAACATCTGAATGCAGTTGTCTTTTTGGTACAGTGATTTGTGCTCCTTTGGGTATATCCCCAGTGGAAGAATTGCTGGGTCAAATGACAAATCTATTGGTAGTTCTTTGAGAATTCTCCAAATTGCTCTTCACAGAGGTTGAACTAGCTTGCATTTAATCTCTCAATGAGCAACGTATTCTGTTGCACTAAGGCAGTATGATGTGCTCATTATTCTAGATGTCTTAGGAAAAGATATTTCAATCAAGACCAGGTATTATTACTTTCCAAAGTTAGAGCTCTCTTCTGATTCTATTTTTAGAAATAAATAGGATTCAAATGCAAATTTACTTCTGGAAAAGAAAACAATGTTGATTTTTAACCCAGTAAAATAAACATTAGAGAATAATGTTTAAAATAAAATAAACATTAGAGAAGAGACTTTTAACATTTCAGATACATTCTGAATGTGACAATTTAAGCACCTGAATCAATACTGACAGTTATCTGAAAACACTTAACCTTTGCTTAAAATACTTTCCCATCATTCCCACCATCATGATTCATTCTTGTTTCTTAACAAAAACGATATCTGAAGCAATGTGATAACATTGTCATATGTTAGATCTAGAAGTAGGTTCATCATTGTCTTTTTCATCATTTTCTGAATATTTGGAATATCATAAAATAAAAACTAGAGTCTTCGTTAAACTTGGGTTTTATGGTGTAGTTTGCAGTATATGCCCATTAATATATAGTTTTGTTTTCAAAAAGGCAAAAGAAACACTCCAATGCAGAAAATTTCCTCTGTACTTTTGGAAAGGGTATTTGAAAATGATATGCATTGCTGTAAAGTGAAGTGACAAAGGATATCAGAAGTGGTTAGAATATGAACCTCAGAATCTGATAGACCTAGGTTTGGAGTTCACCTCTAACATTTAATAGCTCAGGAAAATAGTTTAACTTCTTTACAGCCCAGTGAAATGGGAATAAAACAACTTACCTCATGGGGTTATTGAGAGAACTCAACATAAAATAGATAAAATACTTAAAAAAAGTGACAGGTACAGAGTAACCACTTACTAACTGGTAGCTATCAGGGAGTCTATCCATGTCATCATGGAATTTTTGCTGGTTTTTCTACATTGTTTGAAGGACATTCAGTTTTTATACTTTGATGTTTTGTTTTTGGTAAAATGGCAGCATGGGAAACTGATTGGTGGTCAGGCATGTCCCAATAAGCTGTTTACCAAAGATGGTCACTGATCTACGAATTACTGGGATGACCCTTCTTGCTTCATACCTACCTCTGCATTATCAAAATTATTGCTTCTTTCCAGATTTTTCAGGGAAGAGGTAGCATTCTCTAGAATATGTGGGAGGATGACATTATAAAAAGAGTTCCTCAATAATTGTTATAAGCTCTTATGCACTGTTTCCAAGGGTGATTAGAATTTTATGAATATAGATCTTGATAATAGTAGTCATCAAGCTTGAGGGAATGTTTAACGTCTTTATTTGAAAAGAATTCCAAAGAGGTCAATTGTTTTGACCAATGTTACAAAGTAAATTATAGGTCAAGCAGTCTCTGGAATTTAGACTTCTTGACTATTTATTTGTTCTTTTTGGTTTGCATTAGACTGTAAAAGCAAGTATGCATAAAAATAAGATTGTATATAAAAAATAAAATATGGGTCTTTATAACATCCTTCATGAGAATTGTGTACTTCAAGGAAACAAGAGGATAACTAGGTGATAATACCAATTCCAGACTTTCATGTTATTTTGTAGTTAAAGGAATAAGACACAATTAATATCGGTGGGGACCTTAAAAAAAGAACAGTGATATTATAGAACAAATTTTTTTGCATGGGTTGATTTTAATTCTCAGTTATGGCTCCTTATATTTTCCCTAAAACTAATGTACTCCAGGAAATCATTTAATATAATTATAACATATTTTATGTATAACATAAATGTTATGTGGAAATATATTATATGGTATTGCAATTAAATATTTTATAAATAAATATTTATATGCACACATTTAAAGTATAATTAAACTCATTTAATATTATATTTGTTTAATTATGTCTTATGTGAGAGGATATAAGAGGTTGAAACAATAGGCGAATAAGCAAGAAGTGAGAAAGTATATTCCTTACTTGAACAAATCAAATGAATTATTTTCTGAAACTAAAATGGACAGAAAAGAAAGTTCACCTTTTAAATTTTATGTCCATCTATATTTTATTAAAAAAACTCTTTACTACATGGACATTATAGTTTGAATGCCATCTTTATTCATGACTGTGTATGAATCTAGTATATTCCAGTTTCAGATTGGACAAAAGATGTAATTCAGCAGTCAGTTTAACAGAGAAAACAAAAAAGGACTTTTGGGAATAACTTTGCCCTAGACAAAACCTGGAAGAGAAGATAGCCTGGGCACAGAGGATTTTGGAACATGTCTTGGTGTGTTTAGCCTGTCAAATGGTTGATTTAATCAGTTAGATTTCATAGCAGCTCATTAAAATAGCCTGAACTTTGAATTACGGTTTGCATTTTCTTGTTTTAGAAATGATATCTATTTAGTCAGTATCAGAGATTAAACTACAAAAGAAAGGACTAGAGGTCTCTCTGGCACTGTCTGTCAAGTACATTTACCACATCCCACCTCCCTTGCTACACATCCATCCAAGTGATGCTTAGACAATAAAGTCTAACTTGTTCTCTAGTCTCAGTTGATTGATCTGGGGTTGAGGCATATTTGTTCAGAGACTGAAGTTGTAATTTATATTTCATTAAATCTAAGATGCCCTTGTTTGTAATATGCACCATTATTTAATTCACCACCAAGAAAAAGCGCTGTCCATTAAACTGTGATGCACATTGTTTTATACTTATCCAAAGAGCCCTTTTAGTCTTATTCTACATAGATTTAAAAAATAATCTATCACTCTTGTGCACACACAAAAGGGAATATGTCACTGTGAGAGATTGGTCCAAGGTATTCCTAATATTAATTCTTTTCATTCAGGAATCTGACTTATTTGAGTTGCATTTTGACAGAGTTTTGATATCTATTTTGTTTTCCTTAAAACATCATCCTGCATCATCACAAGTGATGGCAATACAGCATTTCTTGAGAGCTTTTTGTGACTGTCTCCAGCATTTTCTTTCAAGCTGCTATGTACTCTCTTTCTGCAGATTTTGATATAGACTAGCAGCCTATAATCACTACATCATTATTCCTGCCTGGGAAAGATGGATTTAAGTAGACCAGTCACTAAATAAGAACTCCTGCTAGCAATTATAAGACACATCCTGGTTGTGGAAATATCAAAAAGTGAAAACAAATCATGGAATCAACAAAATATTTGACATGAAGCACAGAAGTTGTTGGTGGTCATTTTCCCACTGTGTGGAGAAAGCTGATCTACTGCAGGAAAAGGGAAGGAAGCCAAGGAGAAGGGAGCTGGGGGAGGCAAAATGAGTCCTAACAATGGGTAAGCCCCTGGTTCCAGCAGTTTCTGGAGTCCAACTTCAACTCTCCTCTTTTCATGACTTAATAGTTCTGTGAGACACTCTAATTCCCCTCTAAAAATTTCCCTTCAGGGCTTAGTTTGCCTTGGCTTTAGCAACTTGAACTCAAAAGAATTCCCATGAATTCAGCTTATAGTGTTAGACTTCTAACAAAACACTTTGTCTTTTTAATTTTAATTTAATTTAATTTTTGAGTCAGAATCTTACTCTGCCACTCAGGCTAGAGCACAGTGGCTGGATCATTGCTCACCACAGACTTCTGGGCTCAGGCAATCCTTCCATTTTAGCCTCCTGGATAACTGGGACTACAGGAATGTGCCACCACATCTGGCTAATTTTTAAAAATTTTTCTGTAGAGACATGGTCTTGCTATGTTACCCAGGTTAGTTCTGAACTTCTGGCCTCACACAGTCCTCCTGCTTTGGCCTTCCAAAGTGCTGGAATTATAGGTGTGAGCCACCATGCCCTGTCTGCCTTTTTAGTCTACTCATTTATTACAGATGGAAGGAACAAGTGAGTTTGTTAAAAGTTTGGTCAGAGTGTTCTCCTGGATACTTAAAACTATGGGTAATAGGAAAGGATTTCATTGTTAGGAAGGCATTTGTTGGTAGGATGACAGTAAGACTCTGGGTCAGGGTGGCCAGGCACACACTTGTGAAGCCAGCCACACTGTGGTTCCCAAACTTTCAAAATTCATTTGCTGGGCTGCACTCATCTCTATGTAAGAACAAGGAAAAGAGTTGGAATTATATCCCTGCCACTCTGTTGACCTGAAAATAAGGTGTGATGTGACAAATTTGGTATAAACTATTTCCCACAGGATTGACTCAGAGGAGCAGATGGCTTTGAGAAAGAACTGTTTGTCATCCAATCGTCTATTCGCTGTTTAGCAAAATTGGCAAAGGACTGTTAAACAAAGAGATACATTCTGTTAGCAAAGCATTCTTTGTGGCCTCTTTCTGTCTTTCAGACACTCAAAGTTGATGCATGTCTGTCTGATGCTTTTAATAACTATGTGCCCTTGGTTTGTTGTTTGGAAGATAACTGAAAACATTCTTTCATGGAAAAATTTGCTGAATGTGTTTTCTTGAGAGTAAGAGAGGCAGTTGCACTCCACTTCAAGCAATGGAAAATAGCAATGTTAGTGTTGACTGAACAAGAGTTTTGATTGATTTAAGGACTAATATTTTCACCAATGTAGGCTCTTTAAAACGTGGACCACACTGGTGGCGAGGCTGAGTGACATACATATATACAGGCGGAACATGGGTGACCCTAGACGATTTTTCGTTTGTGAAACTTTGTTTTAAAACTTCATCTCTTTGGTCTTTGATTCTGATACTGTCAGATAAGAAACAAAGACACATTCCCTTAAAAGACAACGTCCTGGATTAGCAAACTTGTTGGTAAAATGCTTTGGGATAAAGGTACTGGATAGTGATGGGGTGTTATTAATATTTGGCTAGTATGAGAATCCATTAATTCACTTATGTGTGTAAGGCTAAACAAATTAGTTCAGAGGAAAATATGCCAGGAAAGACTCCTCTCTGCTGAGAAAAAAAGTTTTTTTTTTTTTTATTGCTAGTATAATTAATTTGCAGTGAAGGGTATAATCTCTAATTTAGATGAGGTATCTGGGAAGGAAATGCTTTTTATCTATGGTACCTAACGTATCTGTTAAACGTATGATCATTGCCACTAAGGTTTTAAAAATAAAATGCCAAACCAAAAATAGCAATGGAGATCAAATATTCATAATGTATTTCTTTTCTGTGTTTCTCCAAATGAAATGTTTGCTCATCACAACAGCCATCAACAGTTACGCCAAATTAATCTAATGGTAATAGAGTTCAAAACATGTTAATGTATTCTGAGGGGTGTAGAAAGAACAAAGAAAATAGGACAGAGTCTTCTTTTCACTATCTCATTTGAATTTTCCTTTTAATGGCTCTAACCTTGAAATTCTTTTGATGAGAATGTGGATGAAGCTTTATGGAATGACACAGATACATTTAGGCTCCTTGCCTCAATTTCCAAACCTGTGAAATGTTGATAAAAACACCTATCTTGCAGTGGTTTTGTAAAGACGCAATGATTATAGTGTTGGGGAAGCACCGAACACAGTGATGGCTTAGAGAAGGTGTGAAGTCAAAGGTAGCTCTGATGATTGTGATGGAAATGATAATCAATGTGATGGTAGAAGAGATCCTTCTCATTATTTTCTTGAAAGAGTGAAGAAGTAGCTTAAAATACTTCCATGCTTACTTGTTTGCAAAAGGAAATCTAAACACCTGGTCTTAATTGTTACCTGTCCATCCGATGTTTTATTGCATAACAGACAACTTTTTGTGAGGTTCTGCTCACATAGTCCTGAAATTCAATGTGCTAAAAAAAAAAAAAACACCTTGGTTATGTGATTTTTTTTTTTTTTTTGAGTCAAGATCTCACTGTCTCTCACGCAGAGTGCAGTGGCATGATAGCTGAGTGCAATGGTACAATCAGGGCTCACTGCAACCTCAATCTCCTGGGCTCAGGTGACCCTTTCACCTCAGCCTCCCAAGTAACTGGGACTATAGGTGTGCGCCTCCACCCCCAGTTAATTTTTAAAATTTTTGTTGAGACGGGGTCTTGCTATGTTGCCTAGGCTAGTCTCAAACTTCTGGGCTCAAGCAATGCTCCCGCTTCAGCCTCCCAAAGTTTTGGGATTACAGGCTTGAGCCACCATGCTCAGCTGATTATCTGAATTTGATATGAATTTGTCTGAGTAACAGATAACAGAATTTGTAGGATATGAGAAGTATGACAAAGTGGAGACATTTTTTAAAAAAAATTCTCCAGTTCTTGCCTTCGTCTGCAGATGCCAAGGGGACCAGAAACTCCTCCATATAGCCCTTGGCTTGGCTAAATAGATGCATCTATCTGGGACCACAGTCGGGAGTAGAGACACAGCAAGGGACGCATCCATTTTGGTAGCACTATCAGATGTGCCCCATGGCAGAAATGTCCAGCAGGGACTGTATCAAGTGGTGGCAGCATTGACGGCACTGGATAAGGTGAAAGGTAGCAGAGGCAGTCACTGACACTCATTGCCCCATGACCCTGGCTTCTACCTAAGGTCTAGCCATCTCTGGTTTCCTCCCAATTTCTGGGACTGGTTGTCCAGTCTCCCTATTAATTCTGAAAGCTTTTTGATATTCTTTAAGTAAAATTGTTGTTCAAGCTCAGTAAGTCAGAGTCAGTTCCTTTTATTTGCATATAATAGATTTTTAAATAAATTCAGTATGATTTATGCATTTAAATAAGTGGTATCTCTTAAGATAGGGCTTTTAACAAGTAGTTATCTTATTTTATTACTTTTTTTGAGTTGGGGTTTTACTGTTGGCCAGGCTGAAGTGCAGTTGTGCAATCACTCTTCATTGCAGTCTTCACTTCCTAGGCTCAGGTAATCCTTCTTCTTTTGCCTCCCAAGTATCTGAGATTACAGGCACATGCCACCATGCCTGACTCATTTTTTGTAATAATGAAGTCTCACTGTGTTGCTTAGGGCGATCTCAAACTCCTGGACTCAAGCAAGTCTCACACCTCAGCCTCCTGAGTAGCTGGGGCTATAGTCATGCACCATTATGACCAACTAAAAATTTTTTTTTAACTTTCTTGTAGTGATGAGTCTCACTATGTTGCCCAAGCTAGTCTCAAACTCCTGTGCTCAAGTGATCCTCCCATCTTGGTCTCTCAAAGTGCTAGAATTACAGGTGTGAGCTACTGCATTCAGCCAGAAGTACTTCTTTTAAATTATTTTTTTGAGTTCCATAAAGATATCTGCTATGTTACCTTATGATCAGAATTTGCTCTTATTTAGCTACTTAAAAAATTGAATTCAAGTTTAATTTTTTTTAAAAAAAAGCTACCTAAGGTTGCTGAATAGAATATGCCAAACTCTATGAATTCCAAATAAAAATTTTAGATTGTTTGGGTACTCTCAAAATAAGTAGTTTCTTATTTAAGTTCCTAGTCTTGAAGATGTCATTATTTGGATGTGTTAATTCTGGCGCATGTGCATGCGCGCGCATACACACACACACACGCGCATACACACACACACACACACACACACACACACACACACACACACACACACACTATATTTTACTCCCAAACCAAGAAGGGCATAAACTTTGAATTGCCTGGGTTCTTAGGAAAGTTTTTTGTTTTTACCATTTTAAAAGTGATAGGAAAAATAAAGCCTACTACGTTTTCTTCAAAATAACTTGAGTGGTTTGGGAAAAATCAGTGATTGTGTTCTTATTCAGTTTATATTCAATTGCCTTGGCATCTACAGGTTTCTTTTTAAATGGGAATTTGAAGTTTGTTTTTTTTTAAACTTTGCAGTATCTGGCTCATATTGAATACTCAGTGCTGTAGTTCTTTTTTCAAAACCATCGTTTGGCCACTTTGTAACAATAATAGAATCTGGAGCTGTGAAGACCAAGTAGTTTCTTTTGAAAATTATGAACTGTCATTACTATGTGAAAATTCTGTCTCTCATCTTGTAGATTGAATTACCGAGTTCAGGTCTTCACTTCTTCCTATATGTACAGTTTTTGTCATGGGAACGTTACCTTGTCCCTCAAGGTGGCCATGTCCTTATTCCTCGTGCTGGCCTGTGACATGTTAGCAGATAGGCCTTGATGTTTGCCAGTTCACTCTCTTGAGCTTGTGCCGTCACAGAGAGACAGGGCTCCTGGCTAGCCTGTGAGTCCAAGGTGAGCATGAGGGCACACGAGACACAGCTTCCCTGACAGACCTGCAAACTCATACATGTCTATTATTTGATGCCATGGAGATTCTGAGGTCAGTTATTACACAGAATCATATAGCAATAGCCAAGGGTCTCCCATAGCTTTGAGCAGCTTGTAGGAAATTATTAAATTAAAAATGAATGAATTTTGAAACGGTGATCTCTAAAGAAATCAGTATTGAAATATATGAATCTTACGTCTAAGTCAAGTTCATCTTATACATCTGATATAGCAGATGTTTATAACACTGAATATATGGATAGATCAAGGATTCCTATTGTTTTATGTATTCCAGTGATAAAAATAAGAATGTGGAAATAATTAGAATATGGGTGATAGAGTGCCTGTGATAAAGTAATCTAAGAAATTATTTACTTGGATATTCACATTTTCTAAAATTTTTCCAAATAGCCAAAAATTGCAGAGGCAGATAGAAATCCAAAGTTACCACTACATAATAACTTACATGAGAAGAAAAGCAGAGGCATATCTAGCTCTCTCAATTTGTGTTTCAAGATACAATAAAAATTCTAACTTTTGAGCTTCATTATTTTTTACTGTAGGTTGCTATCAAATGAAAGTCAAGATATTTTAATCTTCCTTAATATTTTCTATTTTAGAGAAAGTAGTCTATGAGATTTTTAAGTAAGACACCACCTCTTAAATAACAGGTATGTGAAGACATGGTCTGATAGCCTTCCCATTTTTCTCTCTTATCACTAGGAAAAAAAAAATAACAACTTTAAACGTATTTACCACTTGAAGCCTATAACTCTATTCTTAACTTTTTTTTTTTTTTTGAGTTGGAGTCTCACTCTGTCAC
>NW_007249374.1:47858-50891 GCF_000164805.1 Carlito syrichta
CCCGCGGGCTCAGGCAATTCACTCACCTCAGCCTCCCAAAGGCGCGGGATTACAGGCTGAGCCACCGAACCCGGCTTATTCTTAACTTTTTTAGTCATTTTTATTTTGTAAATAAGATAATCATTTTTTAGTAAGTATAACTTCATTTAAAATGCAGAGTTGCCAGAATGCAAGTTCAGTGAGTGCAGAGATTTAGCTGTTTTTTTTTTAACAGATGTCTTGTTTCCCAAGTCTTGAACACTAACAGGCACACAGCAGGCACTCAAATATCTGTTGAAAAAATATGATTGGTTTTTCTTGGAATCTCCTAAAGACAGTTTAGTTTCTAAACTCATTCTTTGGAGGGCATTAAATATTGGTGCTCCTCACCACCCGATGTTGATGGAAACTAGCACCAGATTGTCCTGATTCTATGACTAGGAGTAACTGAGAAAAGCTAGGTATCTGGGTGCTGTTGACAGAACAGCATACCAAAGAGTCACTGCTACCTTTCTTTTGCACTTCTAATCCTCTAAAACTCAGCAGGTTGTTCTCTTTTGGTGAGCAGAGATACCAACTATTCAGTCTGTTGGTGACATGCTTTCTATCTCTCAATCTACTTATTTATCTTTCTTGTTGTTGTCTTCAAAATCACAGATAATTTGCTAGGGAGAAGTTCAACTTTCCCCCCAGTGTTTGATTCTTATTTAGAAGAAAAACAAGTCACTTTGAGGGAGGAATGTGATGGTTGGCAATTATTTACCATGGTCTGCTTATGGCTCTTTTTGCTCTACTCTGATCTTTCTTCTAACCATCTCCATGTTGCTTGTGCATTTTATTAATATATCTGCCTAACCAAATTCTGCACAGACTTCAAAGTCTAGTTCAGGTCTCATTTATACTATAAGGCTTCCCCTGGCTATTGTAGCTCACAATAAAACTAATACAAATATTGATTTTTTATTATATACCAGACACTATCCTAATTACTTTTTTTGTTTGTTTTTTGTTTTTGAGTTGGAATTTCACTCTGTTGCCCAGGCTGGAGGGCAGTGGCATGTTCATGGCCGCTGCAACCTCAACCTGCTGGGCTCAGGCGATCCTTCTGTCTCAGCCTTCCAAGTAGCTGGAAATACAGGCATGTGCCACCATGCCCAAGTAATTTTCTGGTTTATAGTAGATATGAGGTCTTGTCATGTTGCCCAAGCTTGTCTCGAATCTGTGGGCTCAGGCAATCCTCTTCCCTCTGCCTCCCAAAGTTCTGGGATTAACAGTTTGAGCTACTGCACCCAGTTTATTTTAATTGCTATAAATAAATAATATCACATAATCCTCATAATGCCTTGGGAAACAGTCTCAATGACATCAGGAACCCATCTGAAGTACCACATTGCTAGTAGTTAGAAACTACCATGGGAACCCAGGCGTGTCTATAGCAGGCTATGTGGTTTGGCCACCCTATCCCTTAGCCCAATACTGTCAATAGAACTTTCTGTGATGAAAATGTTCTATACCTGTGCTGTCTTATACATAGCAACTAGCCACATAGAGTTTTTGTGCACTTGAAAAACCACTACATTTCTGAGAGGTTTTCAAGTTTGTTTCCATACAATTGTACATAGTAGTCTCTAATGATCTTTTGTATTTCTTCAGGATCAGATGTGACTTCATCTTTTGTGTTTCTGATTGTGTTTATTTGGGCTTTTTCTCTCTTTTTCTTGGTCAGTCTAGCTAGGGGACCATCGATCTTGTTTATCCTTTCAAAGAACCAGCTATTTGTTTCATTGATTTTTTGTATTATCTTTTTGTCTTCTATTTCCTGGATTTGGGCTTTTATTTTGGTGATCTGGATTCTTCTGCTGAAATTAGGGTTTTTGTGGTCTTGCTTTTCCAGCTTTTTTAGGTGACTTTTTAGTCTGTTAATTTGTGATCCTTCCATTTTCTTCAAGTGTGTTTGTAGGGATATAAATTCCCCTCTTACTACAGCTTTCATAGCGTCCCAGAGATTTTGGTAAGATGTTTCTTCATTTTCATTTGTTTCCAGGTATCTTTTAATCTCTGTTTTGATTTCATCATTGACCCAGGAGTTGTTTAGCAGCATGCTGCTTAGTGTCCATGTCTTTGTGGGTTTTGGGGGCCCTTGTTTGTGTTAATGTTTGTTTTTATTCCACTGTGGTCCAAGAAGGTGCATGGTAAAATTTCATTCCTTTTAAATTTGCTTATGCTTGATTTATGGCCAAGTATGTGGTCGAACTTAGAGTACGTTCCATGTGGTGATGACTAGAGTGTGTATTCTGTGGTCTTTGGATGGAGGGTTCTTTAGGTATCAATTAAGTTCATTTGATCAAGAGTCACATTGAGGTTTCAGATCTTGTTGCTGATTTTTTGTCCTGATGATCTGTCTAGGGTTGTGAGTAGGGTATTAAAGTCCCCAGCTATGAAGGTACTGGAGTTGATATCTTTTTTTAGTTTACCTAGGAGCTGCTTTATGAAAGTTGGTGTTCCTATGTTCGGTGCATATATGTTTAAGATGGATATTTCTTGTTGACAGATTGAACCTTTTATCATTATGTAGTGGCCTTCTGTATCTTTTTCAATTTTTGATAGCTTAAAGGGTATTTTGTCTGAGATTAAGATCATGACTCCTCCCTTCTTTTGTGTTCCATTTGCCTGAAAATTTGTTTCCCATACTCTTACTTTGAGTCTATGAGTATCCTTTCTAGTGAGGTGAGTCTCTTGAAGGCAATTCATTGTTGCCTGGTGATATTTTATCCATTTTGCCATTCTATGTCTTTTCAGTGGTGCATTTAGTCCATTCACATTCAAATAGAGGAGTTTCTGTCATCACACAACCTGCCTAGGTTGAAACAAGAAGAAATTGAGACCCTAAATAGACCAATAACAATCAAGGAAATTGACTACATAATAAGAAAACTACCTACCAAAAAAAGCCCTGGACCAGATGGCTTTCCAGCAGAATTCTACAAGACATTTAAGGAGGAGCTTATACCAATCCTACTGAAGGTATTCCAGGCGATTGAGAAAGATGGAACG
>NW_007249374.1:51688-65013 GCF_000164805.1 Carlito syrichta
CAACAGAAACCCAAATAAAAAGCACAATTCCATTCACAATAGCTACAAAAACAATGAAATACCTTGGCATCTTCCTAACCAGAAATGTGAAAGACCTTTACAATGAAAACTACAGAACACTGCTCAAAGAAATCAAAGCTGACACAAACAAGTGGAAAAATATCCCATGCTCATAGATTGGAAGAATCAACATTGTGAAGATATCCATCTTACCTAAAGCAATCTACAGATTTAATGCAATACCCATCAAATTACCAGCAATATTTTTCTCAGACCTAGAAAAAACAACACAGGAATTCATATGGAAACACAAACGACCAAGAATAGCCAGAACAATCCTTAGCAAAAAAAAACAAAAACAAAAACAAACAAACAAAAAAAAACAAAGCAGGTGGTATCACATTACCAGACTTCAAACTTTACTATAAAGCTACAATCATCAAAACAGCTTGGTATTGGTACAGGGACAGGCATATAGACCAAAGGAATAAAATTGAGATTCCAGAAGCAAAACCTCAATTTCTCAGCCAACTCGTCTTTGACAAAGCCTTCACCACCTATCACTGGAGAGAGGAGAAACTATTCAGTAAATGTTGCTGGGAAAACTGGCTGACCACATGCAGAAGATTGAAACAGGACCCCTATCTATGCCCATACACAAAAATTAACTCTAAATGGATCAGAGACCTAAATGTAAAACCTCAAACCATAAGAACTCCAGTAAATGAAGGACATTCCCTCATGGAAATTGGAACTGGCATCCAATTCCTGAACAAAACCCGAAACCCACAGGCCATAAGAGATAAGATAGACAAGTGGGACCTCATTAAACTAACAAGCATCTGCAAAGCAGAAAAAAAAACATCAAGAGAGCAGGGAGACAGCTTACAGACTGGGAAAAAGTATTTGCCATCTCCAGGTCTGACAAAAGCTTAACATCATGGATCTACAAGGAACTCAAATGTGCTGAAAAGAAAAAAACAAACAACCCCATTATAAAATGGGCAAAAGATATGAACAGACACTTCACAAAAGAAGACATCTGAGCAGCCAACAGACACATGAAAAAAATGTTCAACCTCAGTAATCATCAGTAAGATGCAAATCAAAACCACACTGAGATACCATCTAACTCCAGTCAGAACGGCCATTATCATAACTCAAAAGATAACAGTTGCTGGAGAGGGTGTGGTGAAAAGGGAACATTTCTACACTGTTGGTGGGAGTGCAAACTAGTGCAACTTCTGTGGAATTCAGTATGGCGATTCCTAAAAGCTCTAAATATTGACCTCCCATATGACTCCATAATCCCCCTTCTGGGAATATACCCTGTAGAACTCAAATTACTCTATCAAAAAGATACCTGCACATGTATGTTTATTGCAGCATTGTTCACAATAGCAAGAACCTGGAATCAACCATACTGTCCATCAAAAGAGGACTGGAATAAAAAAATGTGGTACATATACACGATGGAATACTACACAGCCATAAAAAAGAACAAAATCATGAACTTTGCAGCAACCTGGATGGAACTAGAGTCTATAATACTGAGTGATCTCTCACAGAAACAAAGACCTGAGTATCACATGTTCTCACTCATATAGTGGACCTTGAACATGCAACATAATACTTTTAGGAAATGACTGACAGTGGTGGGAAACTACGGTCGGGGAGGGGGAGGGAGATGGGATTAATGGTAGTAAATATCTGTCTGGGAATGGGGAGACACCTCTTATCAACAAGGGTTCCTGAACGAAGTATATTTGTATACATAACCCTTAAATGTACCCCACAATATCATAATAAAAAATATTGATAAAAAAAAGAAAAACCACCACAGAAACTAAGGGGTTGAATTTTAAATTTTATTTATTCAGTCAATTTCAATGTAAGTAGTCACAAGTGGCTACTATCTATTATATTGGATAAACATGGCTCTAAACACTTTAACACTGTTTTTAATATAAAAATTTGAGCACATACTTTTTCTAGATGTTGTGCTAGATGTTGTTCTAGATGTTTCTAGAGTTGAGGCTATGAGAATAAGAACAATGCCCCCTTTACCTTCAAATAAGATATATATTTTCCCCTGTTTTTCCTTCAGATTTATTTTCTTTTTCTTCAGTATATGGTGTAGACTTTTGGTTTGAAGGGCTTATTGAATCAGAATCTCTATTAAAAAAAAGGTCACTGGTGATTTGGGACACACTGGTGTTGTCTGGGAACATCATGGACATAGTGACGAGGTCAGTGCTTCTCAGTGATCACATTCAACAGCTTTGTCAGTTATTAATATTGAAGGCCCTTTCCCAAACTGGGAAAACTCGTCATCTTGTACACATAACAGACTTAGTAGAGGGAAAAAAATGCATCAAACAAGTATGTTGCACATCTTCCAAATATATATGAATATACAGTTATTTATTCACCTATTTACTTAACAGATATTACTGGGCACCTACAATGGACTTACCATTCTTTTAGTTGCTGGGGATATTCCAGTGACCAAAGTTCTTATTCTCATGGAGATTATGTTGTTTTGTGAAGTAGGGTGTGGGAATGATTTTGTAGTGAATCAACAGACAAACAAGTAAATATGTATTATGTCTGATGATAATTGCTGTAGAAGAAACTATGGTATAGTGAGGGTGATAAGGAATACTGGGGATGGAGGCTTGGGGAGGGTGGTCCTATTTTATATAGGGTGGCCAAAGAAGGCCTCTCTGAAAAAAAAAAGTGAGGGTATGCACCATGCAGACATGGGGGTGTGGGACCAGGTGTTCTAGGTGGGGAAGGGGCAAAAGCAGGAGTTTTTTTTTCTTCAACTATATTTTTATTTTTCATTTGATATTTTATATATATATTAAATTTATTTTAGAGTTGTGTGGTACATGTGAAGATTTGCTACACCAGTAATTTGCATGCAGGTGAGGTTTGGGCTTCTAGCAAGCCCCTTCTCTCCCTGGTAGTTGACATGGTACCCACTGGATATCCAGTGGCTGTGTGCCCCTCATCCCCTCTTCCTCCCTCCATTAGCAATGCCCAGGGTTTATTATCACTTTTGTACTGGTGTGCCCAAGTCTTGAGGTGGGCGTGTAATCCATAGGTTGGAGTCACAGAAGTCTAATACAGCTGGGCGGTGTGAGTGGGATGGGTGAGGTGTGTGCAGCAAGACAGGTAAGAGAAGCATCATGAGAGAAATCAGAGAGCTGTACAGGGGCCATGTTGTTTTGGATCTTGTGAGGACTTTGACTTTTAAGCTGAGTGAATTTGAATAGATAAGTGACATGACCTGAGTTTTGATTGATCATTGGTGAAAAATCTATACAAAATGAATGAATGTAGCTTTCTAAATTCTTTTGAGTGCACATCAACTACTTATACTCCTCATAGATATTGTCTTGCACACTTGTGTGAGAGTTTAGTTTTTGTCCTAAGGAAACAAAAATTGCTACTGCAGTGGTTGATGCAGGGACAGAAAGCTTACACTGACAGAAAGGATGAGGGAGAGTCAACTTCAGGACCTCAAGATGTTCTTCTAGAAAGAGCTCCCTAAATGGCACAGAAATCCCCCTTCCAAGGCTATTCCCTTGTATCTACAGTTTTATTCTCTTGAGCAGTTTGTTTTGATCTAGTAAACATTTACTGTCTAATATTTTCTAAGGATTTTGTAAATATTAACTAAGGGATCCTCTTAACAACCTTTGAGGTAGTTTCTGCTATGTCAGTTTTGCAGAGAGAAAGCTAAGGCACTATTTGTTGGGAGCTCAATAAGGTATGCAGAGGTCACTAGAGGTAAATTCCTTCCTGAATGGGAGGCTGAACAAGATGGTCTTTAAGGTTCTACAGTATCAATTGTTCTGAGATTAGAAATGTGGCAGAATTATGTGAGACATTTTCTGGGTGAACTGAAAGCCAAAAGATTGGATAAAATATTGCAGCGAGTCTATTAAAACGTGCCTGAAATTTTGATTGGAAAAATTACTTCAAGCTGGAATTGAAACTGTAGTCTTCCTAAAGACCCGTTGTTATTACTGTTAATGATTAGCTTTTGACCAGCGAATTACGTGAAAATTCAACTGTTTTGCCAACTCTCTCATTACTTGGTCTTGCTTGCACACCTGTCATAATCCATGCTCCAAAACACAGTGTAATTATAGGATTCAAGTGCTGCTCTCTGTCCAAACTCTTTAAGGTGTTAAGCTTAGAGCTTTGAAAATGCCACTTCCTTCTCTGGAGCAAAGAAAATGTTTCCTAATTGGGGTTTGACTTTTTCCAACAGAATCATTTGAAAAGGGAGGACACACACACACACACACACACACACACACACACACACACACACACATACACACACACACACACAATAATAAAGGTTATAATTAAGGGTCATAGCACAAATCTCTTAAGCAAATAAAATATCTTAATATACATACTGCTGAATTTTCTGCCTCAAACAAAGACCTTAGTGAATTCATGCTCTGGGAACAGAGGGAAGGCCGGTCTAACAAAGCAGAAAACTGAGATGTGTGACTTACTAAATGCCACCCAAGTGTGTCTGAGGAAGGCTGGAGCAGATCTCAATGGACCAGAATGGGAGGAAAGGAATTCAATAATTTAAGTCGGTTTTATTGTTAGAATTAAATTTATGACAAAATGACCTTTTCTTGGTTCTGGTCTACAGTGGGCTCCTACTGCAATGGTAACACATCACATTGTCTGGTTTTGGCTGTCACCCTTGTTAGTCTTTTTTCAATACCTTCCCCTTTCCTTAATTAACAACTATGATTGCTTTGTTGCTGAAGGTGGGGAATGTATTGAGGGGACCTGGGTTCAAAACTGATCATGTCCCCCAATATCCAATTCTCTTCTTCTTCCTTTTAGCAATTAACTTACCATTGTCTTACAATCATCTCACAACAGTAGATACAATGTTGACTCCAAAATTTTAGCTGGTCATGTGTTTACACGCCCCCAACCCCCCCGCTGGTGTCTACTTTTCTGGCTTCTTTGTAGCTCCATGTGACCATAGGCTGTGTCCCAAGTGGAAACTGCTGGCTTCTCTAGATTTTTCTCTCCTTTCTGCAGATGGATAGATAGACGTGGGAGTGGTGAGTCAGCTTCACCTTTCAATATGTCATGAAGACAGCCCAGTTGGTGGGTATGTCAGCTGGGGTTCAGGCCAGGAGACAGAAACCACTCTAGGTAGCCAAAGCAGAAAGGATTCAGGCCTGGTAGGGTGGAAGTCAGAGAACTACCATAGGACAGTTGGTGTTTAGGTCATATCATTGTGCCTGTGAGACTGAGATGGGGAAACTGCTGTGGCTGTTGTCACCTCTACTGTCACCTTGGCTGTCTCATAACACTAGAGAATAGTGCTCAGGATACGGTTTCGGTTAGATGTTGCTTGAGAGCTCCCCTGTATTCACTGTTGGAAGATGATTGTGAGAAGATGACCTCTGCTTCCTGTCTTCTAAATCTCTCATGAGTACCTTTGGTTGGCATAACCAACAGTATGTCTGGAACTCTAACTGCTAGGAAATCTGGGAAATATAGTCATCTGCTTTCTGGCCACTGTGTTAAGGAGGTAGGGATGTACTCCAGTTATAAATAAAAAAAACCCAGAACACTGAGAGTCAATGGCAGCACAATAGAGGGAGTCTTGACCCAGACCATACGAAGTTCCTAGTTGGTCCAGGACTATATACTAAGTGGTTTAAGTGAGAAAGAAACAAACTAACTTTGTTTAATCTGCTCTTATTTGGGACTTTCTGTCTCTTGTGGCTGACTCTAATCTTAATTCAAGTTTTCATAGAGATGAGATGCTACAATTAACATGTGGTGTTGGGTTTCTGGAAGTGACCAGGAAAGAGAACTCATTGCAGGCTAGAAGGTCAGTGACCCCCATTATGTCACTGCAGACATTTAGGAACACCATTCCCAAACATCTTGACAAAGGCAGGCTTTATGCCTGCTGAGAATAAGCTTTACAAAGGCAAAATGGTAAGAATAATCCAAAGTGTTGGGGTTTGTTGTTGTTACTTACAAAAAGGCTGTAGAAGTGAGATATTACTTAGGGTAGAACTGGCCAGGCTGTAAGCTGAGATAAAGGTAATATTACTATGCTGAGCTCAACCATCCCTGCCTCTAGCTGGATTGCAAACTGACTGAGAGTCTGGTAATTTAAGAACTTGCAGGGTTGAAATAGCCAACTGATTCTATAACCCCAAATAAGGCAGCAACTTTAGCAGAAGAGAAGGTAATTTTCAAGCCCACTCTGAGAGTAAAGCCAGTGGCAAAGGTCAGATCAGACATTCTCCCAAGCCTATAGTTATGAACCGTATTGTTCCCCTGATTCCAAATTCATACATGGACGCCTTAACCTCCAATGTGATTGTAATTGGAGGTTGGCCCTTTAACAAATTAATCAAGATTAAATTAGGTCATAGAAGTAGGAAACCAATCCGACAGGACCAGTGTCGTTATACAAAGAAGCAGAGAATCCAGGGGTTTCTCTCTCTCTCTCTCTCTCTTTCCGTGTGTGTAGAAGCAGAGAATCCCGGGCTTTCTCTCTTTCTCTCTCTCTCTTTCCGTGTGTGTAGACACGAGGATACAGTGGTGTGGTGGCCATCTGCAAGCCTCACCAGAAACCATCCTGGCTGTCACCTGATCATGGACTTCCAGCTTCCAGAACAGTGAGAAAATAAATTTCTGTTGTTTAAGCCACCAAGTCTGTGGTGTTTTGTTATGGCATCCCAAGCAGATGAATACACCAACTTTTCAAATGTCCCCAAGGTATTAACCTCATGGTCTTACAATGAGAGAGAGAGAGAGAGAGAGAGAGAGAGAGAAAGAGAGAGAGAGAGAGAGAGAGAGAATGGGCAGGAGTGGAATCTAATAATTAAAAACCATGCCTAGATATGATTTGTGCTTCTTGTTGTTTGCACTTGGAAATGACTGGAAGTGACTACTCTTTCAGGGAATTGTAAATGCTGAACTTTCCACCTCAACTGGCAAGACTGTAACTGTTCAATTCCTAATACAACCCTCAGGTACAGTAAGCTGTATCAGCAGGAAGCAGGCTATGAAATCCATATAGTCATCCCAAATACCAACTCTAGTACCTATCATATATGTGAACATGGTGTAATTCAGCAGGGAGAAACTCCCTAAGGACTCTAGACAAGGGAATTGCCCTTAGAAAATAAAATCAAATTTGCTAGATTACCTACTCAAGGAACTTACTCTGGTTCAAAGTAGGGAGTCTTCACAAATCCTGGCCAGCAGGTGTCGATAATTGCAAAAACTTTGATAACTGATGGCTATGAACTTCCAACATTTTCTTTTTTCTGATGGGAAAACATTGTCTAGGTGTGTATACTGGAGGTGCCAAAAAATGTATAGCCTTTTCTGAGATGTTAAGAGATGTTCACTGTCATCAGAATTGTCTGGATGCTGATGGTAGCCACTTTGAGCACCTCTTGTAATTGCAGAAGTCAAACATGACTTGTATTCATCTTATTAAGTATTACAATTTTAGTACAGTTTTTTCCTTTCTTAAAATATGTATACTTTTTTTTTGACACCTCCCTGTATAATTTTTCGAACAGGGTCTTGCTATGTTGCTCAGGCTGTTCCTGAACTCCTGAGCTCAAGCTATCCTTTCTTCTCAGCCTCCTGGGTAGCTGGGATTACAGGTGTGAGCCACTGTATCTGGCTTTATATTTTATTTTGTTAGTTGCCACTCACGAGTTATCCCATTAAGACTGTATTGTATCACCCAGATTTGGAGCTGGATGCTGAAATCAGGTGTGACGAGCACTGGGTCCTCTGGGGAGGATCAGGGTGAGTTCCATATGTGGAAAGAGTTACTTGGTGGTCAAAGGAGGCAGAGTGTGTTAAAACTTGCTGGTTGCCTCTAAGTATCTGTTCCTTGGAAAACCAAACACTGCATGTTCTCACTTATATGTGGGAGCTAAACTAAGGAACTACAAAGGCATAGAGAATGGCATAATGGACACTGAAGACTCAGCGGGGGAGAGGGGAAGAGCAGAGGGATGAAAAGTCACCTATAGGTACCATGTGTACAGGTGTGAGTGGAGGGAGTACTTAGAGGCCAGACTTCTCTGCCACTAGACAAAGCATCCATATAACCAAAAACCATTTGTATTCCCTAAAGCTTTTGAAATAAAAAAAAAAAAAAAAAAGCCGAACTCAGTGGTTCAGCCTGTAATCCCGGCACTTTGGGAGGCTGAGGCGAGTGGATTGCCTGAGCCTGCAGCTTCAAGACCAGCCCAGGCAACTTGGCAAGATCTGTTTCTGCCATAAATAAAAAATCAGCTGGGTGTTGGTAGCGTGCTCCTTGTAATTCTGGCCACTTGGAAGGCTGAGGCGGAAGGATCGCTGGAGCCCAGCAGGTCGACCCTGGGGTGTCCATGAGTGTCCCATTGCACATCAGCCTGGATGATGAAGTGAGACTCCAACTCAAAAAAAATAAAAAATAAAAAATAAAAATAATAAACAAATATCGGTTCCTTCTGTGATAAGGCCCTCAGTTTTTGGCTCAGCAACACCCAGTGTTGACTGCATTTCTCAGTCATTAAGTACCTTGTTGTTAGATGGCTTTCTAATACAATCTGGCCAATAGTATTTAATGCAATTTAACGAAATTTTCTTAAGGATGATGTGAATAGTCTATCTTTTCTCTGTCACTTCTTTTATTCTATTCCTGATATATTGATAACCACCATCTTGGGCCATGAGAGCTTATTTTTTTCCCTTCATTGATAATCTTTTGAATTGTTTTCTAGAGAATTTTAGAATTTAAAAAACAAAACAACGACATGTAAAGCTTCCATGATTAGCCTGTTGGCAGCAGTGTGAAGGCTAAATTTTGCCAAACTTGCAGAGATGGACATAATTTAGGATTTCCTCCTGAATTCAGAAAAGGAAAACAATTTCTTTATGGTGTTCTTCTGTGAGCTTTCATTTTTGGTTGACACAAGGATCTGAGTTTTATGTATTCTGGAAATGATTATACATTTTCCCTCAGTCATACAACTGGTATTTTATACCTGCCTTGTAATACATGACTTTTATTCCCTGAGAAGAAAGCAAAAATAAACGTAGAGGAAGGATTTACTTACAATACTAAATGCCTCATTCAATTGTTTCAATTAAGAAAGAAAGAATTCAATGTGACTGTCTCAACCCCCGTTTATATTCTTTGTTTTTCTCAGATTTCCTTTTTGCCTTAAGCAATAAAAAGGATTAATTCTGTGTAGTAATTTAAATAGAATTACTTGCTAAAACCCACTGCCAAGATCAGTGAAAGGGGATTAGTTTTAAGCTGCCCTAATCAGAATATTTTTAAGAGAAAGACTATCAAGGAATACCTATTAACACTGTACGTACATCTTTTTTTGTTTGTTTTTTTTGTTTTATTTGTTTTTTGAGTTGGAGTCTCACTCTGTCACCCAGACTGGAGAGCAGTGGCCGCTCCCGGCCACCGCAGCCTCGACCTGCTGGGCTCCAGCGATCCTTCCGCCTCAGCCTTCCCAGTAGCTGGAATTACAGGCATGCGCTACCATGCCCGGCTGATTTTTTAATTTATTGTAGAGATGAGGTCTTGCTGCCCAGGCGGGTCTCGAACCCGCGGGCTCAGGTGATTCACTCACCTCAGCCTTCCAAAGGCGCGGGATTACAGGCTGAGCCACCGAGCCTGGCTTCATACATCTGTTTTTATATCATTTGTAATATATATTTTTTCCTTAAAAATTACTCATAAGCAAGCATCATAGTTCTTTTTTTTTTTAATCAATATTTTTTTATTATGGTTTTGTGGGGTACAGTTAAGGGTTAGGTGTACAATTACGTTTCATTCAGGCACCCTGTTGATAAGAGGTGTTTTCCCATCCCCAGACAGATATTTGCTACTGTTAATCACATCCCCCCCCATAGTTTCCCAGTACTGTCAGTCATTTTCTTATAGTATTACATTGGATGTTCAAGGTCCATTATATAAGTGAGAACATGTGATACTTGGATCTTTGTTTCTGTGAGAGGTCACTCAGTATTATAGACTCTAGTTCCATCCAGGTTGCTGCGAAATTCATGATTTTGTTCTTTTTTATGGCTGCGTAGTATTCCATCGTGTATATGTATCACATTTTTTTAATCCAGTCCTCTTTTGATGGGCAGCATGGTTGTTTCCAGGTTCTTGCTATTGTGAACAACGCTGCGATAAACATACGTGTGCAGGTATCTGTTTTATAGAGTGATTTGTGTTCTTCAGGGTATATGCCCAGTAAGGGGATTGCGGGGTCATATGGAAGGTCAATTTTTAGAGCTTTTAGGAATCGGTACACTGCTTTCCACAGAGGTTGCACTAGTTTACACTCCCACCAACAGTAGAAGTGTTCCCTTTTCATCACACCCTCTCCAGCAGCTGTTATTTTTGAGTTGTTGATAATTGCCATTCTGACTGGAGTTAGGTGGTATCTCAGTGTGGTTTTGATTTGCATCTCCCTGATGATTAGTGAGGTTGAGCATTTCTTCATGTGTTTGTTGGCTGCTCGGATGTCTTCTTTTGTGAAGTGTCTGTTCATATCTTTTGCCCATTTTATAATGGGGTTGTTTATTTTCTTTTTTTCAGTACGTTTCAGTTCCTTGTAGATCCAGGATGTTAAGCCTTTGTCAGACCTAGAGTTGGCAAATACTTTTTCCCAGTCTGTAGGCTGTCTCCCTGCTCTCTTGATGGTTTCTTTGGTTTTGCAGAAGCTTGTCAGTTTAATAAGGTTCCATTTGTCTATCTTCTCTCTAATGATCTGTGGGTTTTGGGTTTTGTACAGGAATTGGATGCCAGTTCCGATTTCCATGAGAGTATTTCCTTCATCTTCTAAGGTTCTTATGGTTTGAGGTTTTACATTTAGGTCTCTGATTCATTTGGAGTTAACCTTTGTGCATGGGGATAGATAGGGGTCCTGTTTCAATCTTCTGCATGTGGTCAGCCAGTTTTCCCAGCACCATTTACTGAATAGGTTCTCCTCTCCCCAGAGGTAGGTGGTGGGGGCTTTGTCAAAGATGAGTTGGTTGAGAAATTGAGGTTTTACTTCTGGAATCTCAATTCTGTTCCATTGATCTATATGCCTGTTCCTGTACCAATACCAAGCTGTTTTGATGATTGTAGCTTTATAGTAAAGTTTGAAGTCTGGTATTGTGATACCACCTGCTTTGTTTTTTTTGCTGAGGATTGTTCTGGCTATTCTTGGATGTTTGTGTTTCATGAATTCCTGTGTTGTTTTTTCTAGGTCTGAGAAGAATTTTGTTGGTAATTTAATGGGTATTGCATTGAGTTTGTAGATTGCCTTAGGTTAGATGGACATCTTCACAATGTTGATTCTTCTGATCCATGAGCATGGGATATTTTCCCACTTGTTCGTGTCAGCTTTGATTTCTTTGAGCAGTATTTTGTAATTTTCATTGTAAAGGTCTTTCACGTCTCTGGTTAGGAAGATGCCAAGGTATTTCATTTTTTTTTGTGGCTATTGTGAATGGAATTGTGTTTTTTATTTGGGTTTCTGTTTGTTTATTATTGGTGTAGAGAAATGCGATTGTCTTTTGTACATTTATTTCGTATCCTGAGACTTTGCCAAAGACCTTTATCAATGTAAGGAGGCCTTTGACAGATTCTCTTGGGTTTTCAAGGTACACAATCATATCATCTGCATAGAGATATAACTTGACTTCCTCTTTTCCTATTTGAATACCTCTGATTGCCTCCTCTTCTCTGATTGTTCTAGTCAGGACTTCCAATACTATGTTGAACAGGAGGGGTGAGAGTGGGCATCCTTGTCTAGTTCCAGTTTTCAGGGGAATTGGTTCCAATTTTTGTCCATTTAGGAGTATGCTGGCTGTGGGTTTCTTGTAGATGGCTTTTACTATTTTGAGGTATGTTCCCGTATGCCTAGATGTTCAAGGGTTTTTATCAAGAAGGGGTGCTGGATTTTATCAAAAGCTTTTTCTGCATCTAATGACACGATCATGTGGTTTTTGTTTTGACATCTGTTGATGTATTTAATTACATTTATGGTTTTACGAATGTTGAACCGGCCTTTCATCCCAGGAATGAAGCCTACTTGGTCATGGTGGATGATTTTTGAGATGTATTGCTGAATCCGGTTTGCTAGGATCTTGTTGAGAATTTTAGCATCTATGTTCATCAAAGATATTGGCCTGTAGTTCTCTTTCTTTGTTGGATCTTTACCTGGCTTGAGTATCAATGTGATGTTGGCTTCGTAAAATGATTTGGAGAGAGTTCCATCTTTTTCAATCGCCTGGAATATCTTCAGTAGGATCGGTATCAGCTCCTCCTTGAATGTCTTGTAGAATTCTGCTGGAAAGCCATCTGGACCAGGGCTTTTTTTTTGTAGGAAGTTTTCTTATTATCTAGTCGATTTCCTTGATTGTTATTGGTCTATTTAGGGTCTCAATTTCTTCTTGTTCCAACCTAGGTAGGTTGTGTGATGTCAGAAAGTCCTCCATTTCCTTAAGGTTTTCAAGTTTGTTTCCATACAAGTATATGTAGTAGTCTCTAATGATCTTTTGTATTTCTTCAGGGTCAGATGTGACTTCATCTTTTGTGTTTTCTGATTGTGCTTATTTGTTTTTTTTTCTCGTTTTTTCTTGGTCAGTCTAGCTAGGGGACCATCAATCTTATTTATCCTTTCAAACAACCAGCTTTTTGTTTCATTGATTTTTTGTATTATCTTTTTGTCTTCTGTGTACTGGATTTGAGCTTTTATTTTGGTGATCTGGATTCTTCTGCTGAAATTAGGGTTTTTGTGGTCTTGCTTTTCCAGCTTCTTTAGGTGGCTTGTTAGGTTGTGAATTTCTGTTCCTTCCATTTTCTTCATGTGTGTTTGTAGGGATATAAATTCCCCTTTTACTACAGCTTTCAGGGCATCACAGAGATTTTGGTAAGATGTTTCTTCATTTTCATTTGCTTCTAGGTATCTTTTGATTCCTGTTTTGATTTCATCATTGACCCAGAAGTTGCTTAGCATCATGCTGTTTAGTGTCCATGTCTTTGTGGGTTTTGGGGGGACTTTGTTGGTGTCAATGTTTATTTTTATTCCACTGTGGTCTGAGAAGGTGCTTGATAGAATTTCGGTCCTTTTAAATTTGCTTATGCTTGATTTATGGCCGAGTATGTGATCTATCTTAGAATATGTTCCATGTGGTGATAAGTAGAATGTGTATTCTGTGTTCTTTGGATGGAGTGTTCTGTAGGTATCAATTAAGTCCATTTGGTCCAAAGTCAC
>NW_007249374.1:65452-97507 GCF_000164805.1 Carlito syrichta
GGGTGTTTTTAATCTTTTGCCTGTACTCTTGTGAATAATGCTGTTGGTTCTTTTTCTTTTCTTCTGTGTTCAGTACTTTCTTAAGTGTTTCTTGTAGAGGTGGTCTGGTGGCAGCATAGGGTTCTTAGGGATTGGGATGTCTGGAAAAGATTTCAATTCTCCCTCACTAATGAAGCTTAGTTTGGCTGGGTAGGTTATTCTTGGTTGAAATTGTTTCTCTTTTAGAACTTTGAAGATAGGGCTCCAGGCTCTCCTGGCCTGCAGGGTTTTCTGTGGATAAATCTGCTGCTATTCTAATTGGTTTTCCCTAGTAGGTAGTCTGGCCTTTTTCTCTTGCTGCCTTTAGGATTTCTCCTTTCATAGCTACTTTGTTTAGGCGAATTATTATGTGTCTGGGAGTTGGTCTTCTCATTTGTTGTCTTGCAGGAGTTCTCTGAATCTCTTGTGTTTGAATTTTTTCATCCTTGATGAGATGAGGGAAGTTTTCTTGAATGATTTCATGAAATATTTGTTCCAGTGTGGCTTCTGTTTCTCTTTCTACCTCAGGAAGCCCATTTACTCTTAGGTTTGGTCTCTTGAAGTGATCATTCATCTCTTGTAGGTTTTTTTCTGTCTTTTTGAGCTTCTTTTCTATGCTTTTGACAGTTTGGGTTGGTTCTGTGTTTTGGTCTTCGAGCTCTGAGATTCTTTCTTCTGCTTGGCTCATTCTGCTTTCCATGCTTATTAGTCTGTTATTTATTTCCATCACAGTATTCTTTACTGCTGTCATTTCTGACATCAGCTCCTTTCTATTTTCCTCTTGTCTCTCCTCAATTTTTAAAATTCTCTCCATTAATGTCTTGATGTCTGGGTTTATTGTATGTAACCAGTCATTCTGGGGACTCTTCATTGTTTGTGTTCCAGAATATGTTTTCTCAGTGTCTGATTTCTTAGGGGTCTGTGTGAGACCTATAGTCTTCTTTTGGTTTTTCTTCATTTGTGCAGTTTTTCCCCCTCCCTACTTTTTCCTTCCCTCCACGTCACCGTCTTCTTTAATTCTGTTATTCAGGGGTAAAGGGATTGGTTTTACTTCTGTTTGTTCAATCTCCTATTCTTTATGTGTGTCCTCTTACTTTGTTCAATTCTGAAGTTGCACTGTAGGTTGGAGGTGGTCCTTTTTGCAGTTTTGAGATTTACTTAAGCGGAGAGCTGTGATTCAAAATCTGTCTGCAGGTCCTGGTATTTGCTGACAGGTGTGTGGATAATGTGGAACCCACTTCCCACTGCCCTGGAATCTGTTCGTGCAGTTGGGCTGTAGGATTACTCCCTGAAATAAAATGTGGTTAGCAGAGGGGAGAGAATGGAGCAGATAGTGGGTTGAAGAGAGGAGTGGAGAGATATAGGAGTAAGGGGGGAAACAAACAAGTGTGCCAACAAATAGAGAGAGAGGCCTATACTGAAACAGATAAAAACAATAGACCACAGTTACAGATGAACCAACTCTCATACAAAAAAAATAAAAAATACAAATAAAACATATAGTGATGCTAACATATAAGCTAACCAACCACCTTGTTAGTGTGCTGTTCCTCTATACAAAGATATGGTTTACAGAGAGAAGAAAAGAGAAGAAAAGGAAAAGGAAAAAAGAAAAAAGGG
Source organism: Carlito syrichta (assembly GCF_000164805.1). Classification (NCBI taxonomy): domain Eukaryota; kingdom Metazoa; phylum Chordata; class Mammalia; order Primates; family Tarsiidae; genus Carlito; species Carlito syrichta. Next base: position 67,091 of record NW_007249374.1, read on the forward strand.
AGCAATACAGTAGGAATAGAATTAAGTCATTAAACTAATAGAATAATGAAGCACACTCTGAGACATTTCATTTAAGTCCAATGTCCTTTCAGGTCTGATTTCTAGTTTTCTTTTCAAGCTGGCAAATTAGTTTGCAGTTAGGGTCAGTTGCCCCTGATCTGCTGTGAAGGACAGTTCAGATTACCCTCCGTTCAGCACTTTGTTCTATGTCTTTATCAAACTTGTTTCTCCCATTTCGGTGTTGTTACCTTGAATCACCAGCAGGTAGTGCTATCTCAGCTGCTCACCCCAGAGGGGGTGGGGCTGGACAGGAACAAGATGACTGCCTGCCTCTGAGCAGGCAGCTGGAGCCTTATGCTGGGTGGGCAGGATAGTCTTGGACTCAGGAGAGGTGGCAGCGATCCCAGCAGATCTTCCCTGAAGGGGTTTGATGTGGATCACCTCGGACCCGGGTGGTGTGATATGCTACCCATCACAGAGGCCGTGGCAGTGGTGGCGACAGCAGTGGCACCGGCAGTGGCGACGGCAGTGGCGCCGGAGTGACGGAGGGGCTGCGGCGGCAGTGGCAGCGGCACTGTTTGCGCCGCAGTAACTGTCCAGTCTGTTGCGATATCCCAGTGGTGGCAATGGCCGAGCTCTGTATGAAGAGCAGGTTGTGATGTTGGGGTCCCCAGCCCCCCGGGGTGAGAGTCAGAGACCCACTGCAGATCTCCTTTGCAGAGGGCTTCAGAGACCAGGTTGCCCCGTCGCCATCTTGCTGCTTCTCTCCATAGTTCTTGACCATAGATTTGAGTGACAAAATATATCACTGAAGGTATTAAATTCCTCAATTTGTGTGCTAGTGTTCTGTATCATCACACAGGTGATACACACTTTGGGTAAAACCAATGCATGAAGATTATTGCTTTCATGTAAATTACTTTCATGTTTCCATATTTCTTCACTAGGCTATTTTGGAGAGTTACTAGTTCTCTGTCTAATGGTCAAGATTTTCTTCCTTTCACCCCAGTGTTGGCAAAAGTACCCTAAATACTCCTGCTTGTATTTGGAAGTCGCACTGTGGGTATACAAACCTTGTTTTTGGGAATCCAGTGTGTTCTATCCAATAAGAGAACCAGAATAGATAAGAAATAAAGACACTTGGGGCAGGGAATCAGAACAGAGATATCTTCAGTATATTTCTGGATTTATCCAGAATTTGCAGAAGAAAATCAAAATATCAGAATGTGTGATAAAGAAATTACTATTTCTTCTCTTATTCTTTAGGCTTTATATCTTGACAGTACTGGTTTTGATTTAACATTTCTTGTCTCAATCCACTACCTACCATATTACAGTGGACCTAGGGCTGTCATTTTGTGTCGTTTACACTGAAGCTCAAACAGTTCTCATGAATCCATGCCTCTCAATGGAATCAGACAAATTATTAGGCTCTTTGTGTGTATTGGGCTGCAGTAACAGCAAGAGAGTAGGGCTGTTCAGAAGAGTCCTGGAGGTATATTCAGGAAGGCAAATGTCTAGTCTTGATAGTTGAAGGAAAATAAATGAATATAGAATTCAAAGTCTGGGAAGTCAGAAGGAGTCATCGAGTTCAACTTCACATACATGACAAGCTCTTATTCTGTGGCAGATGCTACATGCTTTTTATCCCATTTTATATGATTTCTTAGGTGTTTTCTCAAAGACCTTTAGAGACTGCAGACAAATCTTCTCCAGCTAAGAGAAGCATAGAATATATCTAGTTACCAGAGATCTTCAGGGTATGTTCTAGCAGTTAACTAAACCAAAGGGGGAAAAGGAGACTAGCCGGGGTGGAGGAATTTATTTTTGAGATTCCTATCCTTTTGCAAATAATACATACAAAATGATTTACTCTATTACTCTCAGAATGGATAATATTCTTTCATCTATTTGGAATTTCTATTTCCCTATGATACATTTTAATCATTTTCTATTCACAGGACTGATAGTATGAAAAAAGTCTTTTTTCTATATATGAATGTGACATATCTTTCTTAGATGGTGGCTTTTCACCAATGGATTGATTATTTCTTATAATAATGATAGGGATGATATTCTACCTTTTAAAGCAGGGATCCTCAACCCCTGGGCCCTAGATGGGTACTGGTCTGTGACCTGTTAGGAACCCGGCCACACAACAGGAAGTGAGCCACTGACATGCAGAGTTCTATATTCTATCAGATCAGTGGTGGCATTAGATTCTCATAGGAGAGCGATCCATAATGTGAATTGCACATGTGAGGGATCTATGTTGCATGCTCCTTATGAGAATCTAATGCCTGGTGATTTCTTCCCTCACCTCCACATTCCCAGTCTATAAAAAAATTGTCTTCCATGAAACTGGTCCCTGATGCAAAAAGATTGGGGACTGCTGTTTTAGAGTACCTGTGTCATGCATTTGCTTTGTGTTTTTAATCAGCAGGAAAGGGGGAACTATGCCTTTAAAAACACCTCTTGCTGGGCTCGGTGGCTCAGCCTGTAATCTCATACTTTGGGAGGCTGAGGTGAGTGGATTGTCAGAGCTCACGGGTTCAAGACCCGCCTGGGCAACTTGGCGAGACCTCATCTCTACAATAAAATAAAATAAAAAATCAACTGGGCATGGTAGTGCATGCCTTTAATTCTGGGTACTCGGAAGACTGAGGCAGAAGGATCGCTGGAGCCCAGCAGGTCGAGGCTGCAGTGACCGGGAGCAGCCACTGCATTCCAATCTGGGCAACAGAGTGAGACTCCAACTCAACAAAATAAAATAAAATAAAAAATAACAAAATAAAAACATCTCTCAGTAGAGAAAAGTAAGCTAGTATTCATCCAAGGTCATTTTATCGATGATCCAAAAGTCAGTTAAGCTGATTTCAACCCCTTACTTTGCCCTGTACTCAGACCTCATAGCTATGCAGCTGTCATCCTGTTCTCTGGGGTGAGCTAAGATGAGAGTCCTTGTGCCTGGAGCTGAGACACCTAACCTTCCATGGTCTTTAGTTCCTCATCAATCAAATTGAGGTAGTAATAGTACCTACCTCTGAGGATAATTATGGGGATTGAGTTAACACATCTAAAGTGCTCAAAGGATTAATAATACATTATAAGCACTCAATACGTTTCCCATTCTTATGAGACTCCTGTTTAGAGCTACTGTCAGCTTCATTTTATAGATGAGAAGACTGGCATGCAGGATGATATAAGTGATTTATTCAAGTGCTACCACCTAACAGTGGTAGACCAAAGTTTAGAATGAGGCCTTTGGCCTTTTGCCTCCAATTTTTTGAATGTTCCGATATCTTAACATACTCCTTATTAATTTAAAAAATCAGCTAGAATTACTTTGTGGATGCCTATCAATCATTTGTTTTTTATATCATATCAGGTAGGACCCCCCAAAACTGGAATTTATTTATTTAAAAAAACGTATTTATTCATATATGTTTAAACTTCAGTCACTTTCAAAGTACTCTTTGTTTGATGAAATACACACATCAAGACACTTTTTCCACTACTCAAGATAGTTTTTGAACTTGTCCACTTTGATGTCTCTTAGTGCTTCTGCCATTTTTTGTTTCTCTTCTTCCACATTGTCATCTAGGGAAACAAAAAAGAGTTGCTTGGGGTGAGATCCAGTCAATAGAGAGGGTGGTCAAGAACCATTGAACATCCAGTGTAGTGTGGGCAGGTTGTTCATGTAAATAATCCATCATAAAATGGGCAAATGTGTTGAAAGAATCTCAAAAAATAAATTTGCTGCTGCTGAACATAGCCTCTCACAACAACGCTAGCTGGCACACTGATGCCAGTGGGTTCCTGGAAGACTTACCTAACTGGGGAAGCCTGTATTACAAGAGACCTACCCTTCAAAAAATAATTCCATTTTTAGGTGGGTGCCACCTTGTACTTTTCTAGTAGTTTATAAACCGTTCACTAAAAACTGATTCTTAATTTTTTTTTTTTAGCAAACAGACTCCTGTATCCTACATTATAGTTGTGAAAATGGAACAACTACTTTGGAGGCAGTATTTATATTAAAATAAAATACTGTGGCTTGTCATAATGATCTCATAAATACCTCAAGGTTAACCCATCAGATTTTAAAAATACAATTGAATTTTGATGCATGCATGAATAAAAATAGCCCTATGCATTACTCAAACTTCTGCTCTTATAGATAAAAAGGAAATTCTGAAGTCCAAGGTGATTTTGCTCCAAACATTGTGATTTATTTATATCATCTGAGCAATAACAACCAAAAAATGACCTAGGTTCTGAGCCCTCACATTCTGAAACAAGTAAATATAACTACATAATATAGGCACCCAAATAAACAGATTTCCAATCAAAACTCTTCCTATTAGCTATGCTGATAAAGATGTCAGATTTTAAAAAAGAATCTTTCTTACATATAAATGAGAAACCAGCAGGTGAATGTTGTCACAGTTGGTAAAATGGGACCATCTAGCAGAAGCATCGGGCAGTTGACATTTACTGAGATCTCACTGTGCTTTGAATACAAAAAAAGCCATGAAAAGCATGATCTTTTTCCTAAATCAATGTAGGACAGAATTTAAAGGAAAATCTTAAAATTTCTGAAGCAATAAATATTTTCCAGATGTTTTGAAAAAGAATGTATTTCACATTAAATGAAATGGCAAGTAGGGGTGAAGTTAATCAAGGAAAGAGGATGCTGAGTTATGGATCAGGCTTAGAATAATAACAGCATCTTCCATTTATGAACTATGTTTTTGTCAATAGATGGAGGGTATTGCTTGAAAGACTTTTTAAGAGTGTAATTTTAGAAAGAAAGTAACTTTATACGTATAAGCATTTCCTTATCTGCTCTACATTTTATTATATATAAGAAGCTGGACTGCAAGCAGTGGTTCATGTATGTAATCCCAGCATTTTGAGAGGTGGAGGTGGGAGAATTGCTTGAGCCATTCAAGACCAGCCTGGGCAACATAGTGAGATCTCATCTCTACAAAAATAAAAAATAAAAAAATTAGCCAGGCGTGGCAACTTGCATCTGTAGTCTCAGCTACTTGGGAGGCTGAGGCAGAAGATCTAAGCCCAGAAGGTTGAGTCTGCCGTGATATGTGATAGTGCCACTGCACTCCAGCCTGGGTGACAGAGTGAGACCTTGACACACAAACACTCTCTCTCTCTCTCTCACACACACACACAGCATATATATATATATATGCTGTGTTTTGTCTGTCTTTCCCTTAGACTGTGACCTACTTGAAGGTTGAAGGCAAAGACCATGCCTGAGACCAGAGTACATGCCAAGTGCACACTGAACACTCAATGAATATTTGTGAAACTGGCTGTTGAGTCTCAATCAACTCAATTGTACTATATATGGTACAAGAATGGTACAAGATAAATTGTATGGTGTGCCTGCATGGGCGCGCGCGTGCGTGCGTGCGTGCGTGCGTGTGTGTGTGTGTGTTTGGGACATCTTTGTAACATGTGGGACACTGCAGTTATTGTTAGGTCAGATACAATTTGGTAATATGAATGGCACTTGAGGGCTAAAAAAAGCTTGACTCATGCCCTAATGGTTGATGTCCTCCCCTGATGTTTGATTTCCTTCATCCAGCTCCAAAGTCCCCACTCAGCATCAGAGTACAGTGGGGACGAGTAAACTAAGAAATCTCACCCCTAAAGACTTGACCTGTATCTCAGAAGACTTGGAGATGGAAGAGTGGCCAGTGCAGACTGTGAGGCACAGGTGTTCCCTGCTCTGCGCTGGCAGTAGTCCGTTTCCGACAGGCTGCCGTATCGGGCACAATCTGAGGCTCCCAGGTGGTCTCCGAGGACAGCCTGCTCTGCCGCCAACTCATTCTGCTGAGGTCAAGGAGAGAGCTTGGGCACACACCCAGGGATCCACGGCAGGTAGAAGTGAATTATTAGAGGGTAAGAGCTGGCATTTGGGGAAATGATTCCTGACTAGTGATAAAGAAATGATTAATTCTCTCAGGACGGTGGTGCTGTATTTAATTCTACTTTAAGGTCAGTGGGAACTCTGAATGAATAGTAAAGAGAAAAGGTGTTATTGCTAATACTTTAGTATAATGTTTACTTAAAATTTTAGCATACAAATGGATCTCTGCACCCAGGGATACACAATTTCTACGGCAGCTCACTACCTACATTTTCTTTGAAATCTTAACCAGGACCACGGACAGCTGCCCAGACCCAGATTAAGATAGCCTTTGGGATGGTGACCTCTTGTGTCTCAGCATGTGTTCAGCTCCACAATTTCAGGTCTTGAAAGACTATGGGGATTATTACACCAGCCTCACCTGGTACAAAGGGACTTAACCCAGAGTCTCAACAAGAATGATAGGGTCACATTATTGCCTCCAGGCCTACTCTCCTTTCTACCCTGTAATACCTCCCATTTGGATGGTGAGGGCATTCAATGATCTATTCTGCCTTTTAATTGCTTCTTCAAACGCTCTGGGACTTTTACATTCTCCTTTGTTCCCAAACAGGCATACACCTACTCATCTCTTGTCAACCCTTTATGCTTTGCTGTTTGTAATTTCTGCTTTTTCAAAAGCATCTTTACATCTTTAAGCTCTTCCAACAATTGCCCTCTTCTATGTTTCAACATCAATAATTCAGTGATTCTTGCTATCTCTGAAATAGGCATACATGTTAAATCCATGTTGTTTTACAGTTGTCATTGGCAACTTAAAATTCTTAATAGATTGACTGTATTTCCATGCAATAAAAAAAGAAATGCATTATTTTATGTATAAAATAATGATGTGACTTAGCCCTGAAGGCATCATAGATGAGATGATGTATGGTAGTTCATCCAAAAATTAACCCTCTTATCACCTGTTTTTGAGTGAAGTCATTTCACTTTTCCAGATGTTTCCCCTCTGGGCCTTGCCTCTTTTCTGATGAGTACAATTTCTTTATGAGATCTACAGAATGCTGGGTAGCTTGAAACAGTCATAGTATGTTGTAAATCTTATAACTCTAGACTGGGTATTGATTTACATGTATGTGCTATCTTCTATTTACTTGTTTATTCTCTTTTAAATAAAATGAGATTTAGTAAAAATTGGTAGAAACAAAAATGTATGTTGAAAATGTCAGTTACTTGAGAGAAGAGATGGCACTAAGTGAAACAGTATTCTTCCAAATAAATGTCACCAGCAGTTGACCTGCTTCTCCTATTGTGGCTCTCAGGTCAGCAGAGTTGAGGAGAATTTTATCTGTTATGTTTGTGGTTATGAATTAAATCAAATAAATTAGAATAGGTATACTCTTATCTTTCATATACATTATTGTTTAAATTTCAATGGAAGTTATGTAGGAATTTACTTTGCTCAATTATGCTGATAAACCTGATGAATTTACTCTTTTGATTTCTGATTTTTTTCTTGTTGGTAATACTTACACAGTCTTGGATTTGCTAAATCACTGTCAGTATAAAGAGGAAGCTTTGGAAGTCAATCTTTCTGGAAGCCCTATTAGAAATTATTATGATATCACACTTTTAATTCTCAGGACCTCCTTTCATCTTCTTTAATGACTTGCCAGGGTGATTAAAAATGAAACTTATTTTACTAAGATGTATATAAAATATGAAATATATTTTAAAATGGATATTTATACAAGGCAATATATTTATCAATAGAGATACTGCTACTGTTTAAATGCTCCTCCAAAGCTCATATTGAAATTTACTTGCCATTGTTAACAGTGTTGAGAGGCAGGACTTTAAGTGGTGATTACAGCATGAAGGCTCTACTCTTATGAGTGGATCAATGCTATTATTTTGTGCCTTGCTCTTGGAATTCCCAGCCTCCAGAACCATGAGCCAAATGAATTTATTTTCCTTATAAACGACCAATTCTGTGATATTCAGCAGCAGAAATCAGAGTAAGATGAATACTACTCATGGAAAACTGTATACAAACATGAACATAAAAATAATTAGGGTACTTGCATAATGAACATTTGTATACATAACCCTGAATTATACCTCACATCTTTAAAATAAAATTTAAAATTAGACAAATATAAGTACTCAATAAAACTACTTCCTTATGAATCGATGAATATTGTATTTGGCTTGCAGAATATTTATTCAAATTTTTGTCTTTGTTCAAAACAGCATATTTTCTGAAAGAAAAAGCAAATAACACTGCTTTTTTCAACTACTTATTTAACTCTTTGTGTATAAACATGTATACATACATGTAGAATTTTTTTGTTTGTTTTTTTGAGTTGGAGTCTCACTCTGTCACCCAGGCTAGAGTACAGTGGCATGCTCACAGCCAGTGCAACCTCGACCTGCTGGGCTCAGGTGATCCTTCTGCCTCAGCCTTCCAAGTAGCTGGAACTACAGGCACATGCCACTATGCCCAGCTAATTTTTCGAGTTATTGTAGAGGTGAGGTCTTGCCAAGTTGTCCAGACTGGTCTTGAACCCGTGAGCTCAGGCAATCCTCTCACCTTGGCCTCCCAAAGTGCTAGGATTATAGGCATGAGCCACCGTGCCTGGCCTTAGAATATTTGTTAATGCATATCACTAGAATGCCTATATACTAACATTGGGAAGCACAAAACAACTTTCTATGTATTATTAAAAACTAAAAATTTTATCAGTTATGTCAATGATTAATATTCATGTTTCTAAAGTATAATATGAACTTTAGTGTGTTTTTCCAACACTTTGGTTTTGTAGGTGATGCTTTTCATTCTGGAATATCTGATATCATCCAGAATGTTGTAGAGTCTTTTTGTTTTTTTCACTTTCACCATGCTCTGTGGGTCATACCTCTGGGTCCAATGATCTAGAAAGGGAGATCTCTAGTATTGATGAGTGCTCAGTTCATAATCCCTTGGCAGCTACTCTGTCTTGAATGAAATGGAAACTTTGTGGTATCATCATATGTTCAGAGAAATTTTCACAGAAGTTGGCAAGTCCTTCTGACTATATTCAGTTAAAAGTTGAATTGTACAAGTTAGAAAAAATTCGTTAACACCAGAAAGATGAAAGAGAGTGCCATATTAATTTCCTTGGGGCTACTGCTGTTATAATTCATGATCCTTTTAAAGTGTAGAATCCAGAGGCTTACTGTCTCTGAATGCAGAATATTTTTTCTGAATTAGTGTTGCATTTTGCAACATTTTATATTAAAAAATATTTGAGCTTATGCAATATTTCTTTATTATAATTATATTTCTAATTTTTGGTGTCCTTTTTTCTCTCAAAATTAATTATATTTTTATTTACAATGGTTATTCAGTGCTTCCTTTTTCTTTTAAAGAGTGAAATAGCAAATTCTTTTCTATCTGACTCATGGGGTTGAATGTGTAAAGATACTGAGCATTTTATTTGGTAGATTACACATCTAGTTCAAATTCACTCCAGGCTTGTAATTATTAAAAACTGTTATTGACTGATGGTTGTTTCAGTCTTACAAGAAAGATTGGCAAGGTCAGACAAACTCTTACTTTAATGGTATAAACAGTGACAAAGCAAAAATATTGAAATATTGATTTCAGTTTGATGCATTTTCCTTTTCTTTCTTTCCTTCCTTCCTCCCTCCCTCCTTCCCTCCCTCTTTCCTTCTCTCTTTCTTTCTTTTTTGTTTTGAGTTGGGGGATCTCACTCTGTTACCCAGACTGGAGTGCAGTGGTATGACCACAGCTCACCACAACCTCATCTCGATGACTCAAGTGATCCTTTTGCCTCAGGCTCCAAGAAGTTGGGACTATACGCGTGCACTACCATGTCAGGCTAATTTTTTGATTTATTGTAGAGACGAGGTCTTGCTCTGTTGCCCAGGCTGGTCTTGAACACTGGGCTCAAGCAATCCTCTCGCCTCTGCCTCCCAAAGTGCTGGAATTATAGTCGTGAGCCACCATAACTGGCTCCAACATAGTGTCTTAAAGGAAAAGCATTGTAATTATCTTTAAAAATTATTTTACATTTTTTATTTTGGAGAGACAAGTTCTCACCATGTTACCCAAGCTGGTCTGAAACTCCTGGCTTCAAGACTCATACCTCAGTCTCCCAAAGTGGTGGCATTGCATGCGTGAACTACTGCGCCCAGCCACATTGTAATAATTTTTGATTGTACTTCTTATATGAAGACATGTGACCTATCACAGAAAGAAAGAACCGAATACCCACATGTTCTCACTCATAAGTGGACCTGAACATAAGTGGAGCGGGACACTGCTAGAGGGTGGGGGTTGGGGGCACATAACATCCATAAGGATACATGATCTCAAACCAGGCAAAGTAGGGATTCAAGGGAGGCCCAAATTTTACCTGTACGATGACTACTTATTTACCTAATCCTGAATTGTACCCCTCATTTTTAAAAAATCAAATTTAAATTTAAAAAGATTTTAAAAAGGCTTGGTTCACGGGAACTCCTTGGAGTCAGTGAAAATATGAATTCTGTATTTCAGGCACTTTTTGTAGAAAAAAAATAATTGCAGGAGACTTGCAAATAATTAAAGAACTTCTTAGTCCTACCAGTATTTATTCTCAGAAGAAAATAATGACACTTATCTGACCATATCTACTGGGTCATCCTCAGAAATTCATATTTCTATTTTTACCCCTTGTTCACATTCACATTGCTTCTCTAATCTGTAGAACCTTAGAACCTTTTTATGAACAGACGCATTATTTAAAGATTTTCATTAACACTTATATTCTTTATGTTTGTTATGAATTGAATGTTTCTGTGTCCCCCAAATTTATAGTTTGAAGCCTTAGTTGTTGGTATGATGCAATTTGGAGGTGGGGCCTTTGGGGGTATTGAGGTTTTGATTAGATTATGAGGGTGGGACCCACATTATGGGATTAGTGCCCATAATGGAAGGATGAAAAGGAAGAGAAAGAGAACTTCCTGTAAGCCAGGAAGTCTTTAACTAGAAACCAAATCTTCTAGCACTCAGAGCTATGAGAAATAAGTTTCTGTTGTTTAAGACACACAGTCTCTGGTATTTTGTTGTAACAAACCTGAGTAGACTAAGACAACAATGACATCTATAGTTCCTTAAAAAGCACCTTTACCTTGCGTTTTTGATTGTGTATTTTCTTCAATGCTGTTGAATAGTCAGATTAGTGTGAATCTTACATTATTAACCCATTACAGTCTGTAGATTCAATACCGTACACCACATAATATGTGGTACTAAAGTTTTATTCATTTTAACATACTTTATGTTTCTAAATATTTTTAAATGTAGAAAACACCAAATATTATGTACTTTTTTTTTTTGAGTTGAAGTCTCACTCTGTTGCCCAGACTGGAGTGCAGTGGCACACTCCCGGCCACCGTGCTTCTATCTGCTGGGCTCCAGTGATCCTTCTGCCTCAGCCTTCCAAGTAGTCAGAACTACAGATGCATGCTACCACGCCCAGATAATTTTTGATTTATTGTAGACATGAGGGCTCACCAAGTTGCCCGGGTGGGTCTCGAACCTGCGGGCTCAGGTCATCCACTTGCCTCGGCCTCCCAAAGTGCTGGGATTACAGGCTGAGCCACCGAGCCCAGCCTATATTATGTACTTTGATTCCCTGGGCAGTAAAATAGAAAATGATGTGTGTTATCTGTATCAGTTGGTACATTTCAGAAAGGAGATTTTAGTTTTCTGGATGAAATTATTTTTGTTTAAGGATGAAACTCTCAATGCTATTTTAAATGATGTGAAACATCTGAACATGCTTATCTCAAAGCTGTGTATTTCTTGGTACTGGCTTAAAAATCAGGGTGAGATGTTTTAGTCCATTAACATATTATTGAAGAAGATGTGCAGATGTAGATTTAAGTAGTGACACAGACTCTCTAGGAAGAAAAAATCGATCCTCATCTCTCATCATACATGCAGGGATGCGGACCCTGAAATCTCAAACTAAGATAACAACAAAAATCCCAGCGTTCAAGCACACTTTGATCTTGGTTCTCAGAAGTGCTACACTTTGTCATCACCTCACATGAAGAAACAAGGGAAAGAAAAAGGGAAAAAGTTTAATACAAAAACTTAATTTGTATTAAATCACTTGCCACTTTGCTGGTCTTTTGCAACCTGAAATTTACATCCTCCATATGCATTTTCTTTATGCATTAAAAAGGAAATATAAAACTTGATTTGTAAAGCAAAGAAATAATGACAGCAAACAGGGATTTTTATTTGTTCTTTGGTGTGAACTGGCATAGGCATTATGATGAAGTTAAAACGCAGAGGTTAATTGAAAAATGAGATAAACAAAGCCCCTTGAAGGTCTCTGAATAATTTCGCCTGGCAGCATTGACAGCCTACAACCATCAGGCACTAAAACCTACCACGAACTGCTGGAGATTAAAAAAAAAAAAGCTAAAGTTAATTGTCTTTCTGTTCCTTCCACCTCATTTCAGCCCAATTATAATGGGGAAAAGTCATTCTGCCTAATTTGCATTAATGCACCTCCACGGAAAAATAGCTTAGACAGTGAATTTGATTTTTAAAAAATATTATGGACATATTTAAAATACCTACCACAATTCCCAAATGTAAAATTGCTAGTGAAATTCCTGGATGACAATTCTCAGATTCTCCTAAGATGCCTTTAAATTATGGAAGGTAATAAAAATAGTTAACATATTGAGGGCATACTAAATGCCAGAGCCTGATTAAGGTCTACATGTGAATCATTCATTTAATCTTCACAACAAACCCATGCTGTGGGCTGTCTTTACCATCCCCACTTCACAGATGAGGAAGCAGAGGTTTAGAGAGGTGAAGTGGCATGCTCAAGGTCATGCAGCTAGGGAGTTTTAGAGCTGAGATTTAAACCTATACCAACTGACTTCAAATTCCTTGATGTTATTGTAGTTTGATGATACTTTGCCATTATGATGTTTATTTTGATTTTAATTTCATAGATAAGTATCAATTAAACTGCCATTTCTTCAAGTCAATATGAAAAGGGAAACTATCAGTGCAGTGTGATATTATTATTAGTTCATTTACTTGGATTTCTTTCATGGTGACTTTATTATGGAGCACATATTCTAATTTCTGCTACTAAATGGAGTTGTATTTAGACTACTCCTGTGCAATAGTAAAACAGCTGCAAATCCGAATAATGTTAGCTAGTTTGTCTTCAGTGTAAAATCAAGCTGAGTAGTGTCAGTGTTTTCAAGGGAATATTTTTTTCTTCTATTTTTGTACTACAGATAGGATCACAATTAGCAGAAATTAGGTGTCTCTGGATATGCCTAATGTCTTGTTTTTTTTTTTTTATTTCTTGGAATAGTATGGAAATATTATTTCTCTTGCTGTTAATTGACAGACGGAGCAGAATCTGAATCTATTCAAAACCATTTAGATTAATAGATGCGCTTATCCACAGAGGCCTCTATATTCATAGTGTTGGGCCCGTAGCCCCCTTTTGTGCCTTTTTTTGGTGCTAAAGTGCTCACAATGATGAGAAGCATCTGGCTGCAAACCATTGTTTCTCATTAAAAGGACGCCTCTCTGAAGCTTTGGGGAATTCTCTGTGCTGAACCATGCAGGCTGAGCGTTTGCCCATTTCATGATTTGTAAATGTGAGTCTTCACTCCTGCTTCTCTCCTAAGGTACATGCTTACTTGTTGCTCTGCCTCTGAGCATCTAAACATGAGGTGGGAACACAGTCACTGTACCTCCATCTTCCGTTTGGCTGACAGGTTGGTTTCTCCGTCTTTTCTGTTGTCTGTTATCAATAAATATCGTTCAGTAATAAATATGGTAAGGGCTTACATTGAGAATCATTTGGAGGTGATTTTGAGTATTTCACATATTTAAATTCATCCTTAGAATGGTGACTTCTTGACTCTTGGCAGGTGAGTCCAAGAGATGGAAAACTAGACTGGGAGTACAGATTCTTGTCTGAGTCGTAAACCTTCCCGGGTATTAATTTCCTCATCACTGAAAAGAGGAGAATTATTTCCCTATTGCTTCCATGGGGGTCTCCTGAGATTCCATCCAGGTATTGAGGATAATTTGGCTTACTAAATCAGTCTTTCCAATCTTTAGAATACTTTCTATTTAGCCTACACAACTTTGATCACATGTAATCATGCCACCACCTTGTCCTCTTAAATTTTGACCTTCCCTGCCAGCTTTATAGATGAAAGGAACAAGTGACATCTGCCTAAATGAAACAAGTTGTACTTCCCCACAGACAGAATCATGTGAAAACAAAATAGTGAGAGAGGGGGAGAAAGAGAGAGTTGTAAGGGGGACTATACTTGTTCCTTGTACGGCCATTTAGATTTGATTCTAGGCATTTGTATTTGTATTTATCTTTGGCTCTAGGCATGAAGACAGGGGCCAATCATCATTTCTGTAGTTCCTCATGACGAAAAACCTTCAAATCAGAGCAGTTAGTATGATGCCTTCATTAAAAAGAGAAAAACCACATTACTTGGAATTGAAAAGAGTATATTGTTTATAGTTAAAAGCAGTGGGAGGGAATGGAAACGTACCTTTATTCATGTTAAATGCAAATTTAATCACCACCTGCGATAGCTGTAGTGACTTTCAGAGAAAGGAATTTCAACAAGAAGAACAGTGCTTGATACGGAAGGGCAGATAGTAGAATGGAGAAATAGTTTTCTGAATAAAACACTTACCATCTCCTAGGATACAATTATTAAAGTTGTTATTTTATTGTTTTTTAGCTGTGTCTTGAAACTGCCATAGTGCTTTTCTGTATATCTAATTATGAGTAATTGTATATATAATTCCACATACATAGTTGTACATACAATCACACACATAATTGTAAGTTTGTGACTGTACTTCTGTACTGTGTAACAATTGTGTAATATGTCTATATTAATGTTTATAATAATTGTATATATGATTGCACACATAATTGCGAGTTTGTGACCCAGTAATTCTATACTGTGAAACAATTGTATAATATGTTTATATCAATTGATGTTTATAATAATTGTATATATAATTGCATACGTAATTGTGAGTTTGTGATCCAGTAATTCTGTACTGTGAAACAATTGTGTAATATGTTTATATCAATTGATGTTTACAATAATTGTATTTATAATGGCACACAATTGTGAGTTTGTTAGGATGAAATAAGGAAAGTGCTTTTTCTTCTGAGAGAATGTTCATGCATGAAAGAGAGCTTTAGAGGGTTCTTTAGAAGGTGACATAGACTAGAAGGGACATGGACATAAGATAAATGAGAAAAAAATAGGGGGTCTCCCTAGAGCTTGGCTTAGCAAGAACAGAGCATGCGGACCCTGAACACTGGGGAATGAGTTGGCTGAGAAGGGCGTCTCTGGTAAGGGTCAGAAAAAGGATTCATATGATCATATTTGCAAAATGGTTGTCTGAAGTGCTCTCAACTCTGAGCCTGAATTTGCTCTTGTGTTAACTCACTTTATTAACTCAACACTTCTATTTCTTGTTCTTCTCGGTTTTTCTGCAAGTGAGTTATATTTGGCTCACTTATATTTGAAATAGAGAAATTCTAGTACTCTGAACTAACGAATCAGTCTCATCTCAAAATGTGGTGTTCATTTCCTATCAGGATTTCTTTAAAAACAGTGCATCTATTCAAGTAGGTGCTAACAATTATAGTCAGCTCTTTGTTTTAAAAGGTGGTGAGTCACTTCGAACATGGTATGAATGCATTTCTTAATTTACATTTGTTCATTGTCTGTTCATCTTTCCATTTATGAGGTTATACATCTCCCTGGGAAGAGGGCTCCTAGAATTTGAGCTAAGCTATGGCCATGACAAATGCCAAAACACAGTGGTTATTCAAAATGGAAAAAAGAAGTAATGTAGGCTGGGCACGGTGGTTCATGCCTATAATCCCAGAACTTTGGGAGGCCGAGGTGAGAGAATTGCTTGAACCCACAGGTTCAAGACCAGCCTGGGCAACTTGGCGAGACCTCATCTCCACAATAAATCAAGAAAAATTAGCCAGGTGTGATGGTACATGCCTGTATTTCCAGCTACTGGGAAGGTTGCAGCATAAGGATCTCCTGAACCCAGCTGGTCAAGGCTGTGGTGGCCATGAGTGTGCTACTGCACTCCAGCCTGGGTGACAGAGTGAGACTGACTCAAAAAGAAAAAAAGTAATGTGAAAACAGGGTTTTAAAAATGATGGTGAATTTCAAATGTTTATTTTAAGCAAATTCACTTAATAATACAATGAGTGTAATTCCATTGTTCGAATGTCAATTATAGAATTTATAAAGATATACACAACATGTGTAGGTTACTACATGTAGGTCATGTGATTGGGGAGTGGACACATGTTTAAAATCTATGGTGAGTGTCTCTGTCATTATCTACATAGCTTCATTCAGAGACACTTGTTAAAGTCTAAACTTGAGCCCTCTCGTGTGAGGTCCATGACCAGATGGCACTCTGATTATCTTCTCATGACTTTGGCCTTACTTGGGACAAATCAGAGGGTTTCACTAGAGAGGGACAAGGGTTGAACAGGATTTTGAAGTTCCATTTGGGAAAGAGGGAAGAGTGGTGAGAGGTCCTGGGAGTCAGCAGTAGTCGAAGGAAGGACTGAACTTTTGGGATACTCAGTAGTCAGGACTCAGCAAAGTCATGTAGTCCCTATTGAGTATGAACGTGGGAGCAAAAAAAGGGAGACACAAGAAAACCAAATGCACATTTGCTTACAAAGCAGTAATGGACCAGCGGTCAAATGATCCTAAATCCAATCCATTGGTAGTCAACCGACTTTATCTGTTTGAATCTCAATGTCCTCATCTATATAGAGGGAATAGTCATTTCTACCCTTTTAAACTAACTCTTGAGGAAGCTTGTTCTGAGTAAAGAAATTAAATAGTGTATCTGAAATTGCATTGTCATGTTATGTATATAGGTTCTCAAATAGACAATAGTTCAAAAAATCAGATAAAATCCTTGTCACCTAAAGGAAAAGAAGTGCAGTATATCCACAGTATGTAATCTTTCACTATAAGGGTCGACAGTAAATAACTGGAGATTAAAAAACAGTTAAAACCTAGTTATCGAGCCGGGCTCGGTGGCTCAGCCTGTAATCCCGTGCCTTTGGGAGGCTGAGATGAGTGGATTGCCTGAGCCCGCGGGTTCGAGACCCGCCTGGGCAGTGAGACCTCATCTCTACAATAAATCAAAAACTAGCTGGGTGTGGTAGCGCACGCCTGTAGTTCCGGCTACTTGGAAGGCTGAGGTGGAAGGATCGCCAGAGCCTAGCAGGCGAGGCTGCGGTGGCCGGGAGCGGCCACTGCACTCCAGTCTGGGTGACAGAGTGAGACTCCAACTCAAAAAGAAACCTAGTTGTCTTCTGCCTCCTCTTTGCTTCAATAAGAACATTGTAGGGCTAGACTTGGTGGCTCAGCCTGTAATCCCAACACTTTGGGAGGCTGAGGTGAGTGGACTGCCTGAGCCCACGGGTTTGAGACCAGCTCAGGCAACTTGGCAAGACCTCGTCTCTACGATTAAAAAAAAAATTAGCTAAGTGTGACAGCATGTGCCTGTAGTTCTGGCTACTTGGCAGGCTGAGGAGGAAGGATCGCTGGAGCCCAGCAGGTCAACGTTGGGGTGGTCGTGAGTGTGCCACTGCACTCCAGCCTGGGTGATGGGGTGAGACTCCAACTCAAAAAATAAATAAATAAATAATAAAAAGCTCTGTTGAAATAGTTAGATCTAGTCTCAAAGAACATGCAAGGACACTTAAATAGGAATATAATGCCTTTAAAATGAAACACGAAAACTAGCTTTCCTTTGCCAGCTATATTCTAAATTTATTGCCCCATGCTTCTTCTATTAGCATTGATAATTAAAGCAGTATAAGGAATGTCTTGCATTTGATGTTAATAGTGTCATGCTGGCTGCTGCGGGACCCTGGGCCTGATCTTTATCCCCTCTGCAGGTAAATCTTTGAGTTCACCTTTAAAAAGCACATTAAACATTCTGGGAGAGAATCTTTAAACTTGTGTGTTCTCCAGTGATCTCTTAAGTATCAGAAGCTCAGATTAGTGGACGACATCTTATAATCTTCTGCCTACAGCCTGACCTGTGTTAGCAATAGAATGGTATAAAAAGCCTTGTGACATGGATATTACACTTGTTATTTTTGCTTTGGACTGACCTTGGGATCCACTGAGACCATTTAGAAAAGATTGGTATGCTAGAACTATAATTCTTTTCCATAATACACTTGTTTTAAAAAAAAACCTGAAAGTACCACATTGATTAAACGTAGTGATAATAAACTTTATTTTTGCAATATTTTATCAAATTAGTGCATGACCAAAACATCATTTAAGATATGGCCAATTAAATATATATTTGAACTTCACTTTCATTTGCATTATATATTTAGTTCATTTGCATTATATATTTCTTTGATTCTTTGCAGATTCTACCAGTTTTACACTCTAGACTTTATTCAGCTTTTTCGCTAATGTCCTTTTTCTGCTCCAAGATTCCATCCAGGATACCATATTACATTTATTCCTATAGTTTTTAAAGTCTCCTCTTGTCTGTGACAGTTCTTTTTTTGTTTTTCATGACCTTGATATTTTTGAGGAGTATTGGTCAGGTATTGAGTAGTACAGACCTCAATTTTGGTCTGTCTAATATTCTTCTCATGACTTGACTAGGGTTATGGTATCCTTTGACTTTTAAGGTTAATCCAACTATCACCTTTCTGCCAAACCAATTTTAAGTGATAAAGTCCCTGTATCACAATGTATCACAATGGCCACAATCTTAGTGGCTATTTTAGTAGGAGACATCTACCAGCTCCAGTTCTGTAGTTTGGAAGTCCAGGCAGGATTAATTAGGTCCATCCCAAGCTAAAACTAGGGTGTGGGCTGGGCTGCGTTTCTGGAGGCTCTGGGAAAGAATTCACTTCTAGACTCATTCAAATCCTCCTTACACTTGTAGCCACCACATGGGCCCCTCTTCCTTCAAGGCTGGCAATAGAGGATCTCCCATGAGTTGGAATTCCTCTCATACTTCAGTCCCTCTCACAGAATCCTTTCACCAGGAAAAACCAGTCACTTTTAAGGGCTTGTCTGATTAGTTCAGGTCCCCTTCTTAAAGCTTTTTGTATTATCTAATCTAATCTATTCATGGGAGGGACTATCTTATTTTATTTACAGAATGGCCCACACTTGAAAGGAGGGGATTATACAGGGTTTGGACACAAAGAGGCAGAAATCTTGGGGCCATCTTAGAATTTCATCTACTTTATGCACCATACTTAATTCTCAGTGTTGGTGATGGGATTAAGGCTATTTTGTTTCTTTAGCTGTACGACGTGGCAGGAACTTGTTAATACTTCTGCCCCTGTTGAGCGATCTGAACATTGACACAACTTTTTCTACACTCTGTAATTAGGAGAAAGTTAATTTTCTTTATTTGCTATTTCAGCTTCTTTATAAGCAGTGTTTTAGAGGGACTTTGAGATTATTTTATTTTTTCACTTCATTAAAAAACCCTTAATAATGAAATGGAAATTTTCAGCAGGGTTCAGTATTTTAAGTGTTGAACTTCACTTGGCAAACTCCCTCAGAAGATCAGCAAATCTTGTTTATTTAGTCAGTGAAGCTATGATTCTGAATCTACTAATATAGTGCTTTGAGGTATACATTGTTAGTTCTGTTTTTTTTTTTCTTTTTTCATAATTCCTTTGATCAAGGCCCCTAAGAATATATTGTTAGTTCTGAATACATATCAAATAATACAAACGAGAGGAAAAAGCAAAACTTTCTCTCGGGAGGTAAATGCCACTTAGTATTGGTGTTATTCTGAAAAACACCAAACGGAGAACTAAGACATATTATGAGTATAAACAGAACTAAAATAAAAAGAATAGTTAAAATAAGAAAGACCTAAAGATGTAAAGAAAAGAGTAACTTTGTACCATGAGTATGAAGACTCTGATACTCCTGTGGTGGTTCCTCATCCTCCTGTGCTCTATTCCTTAGGGGCTCCAGGAAGTGCCTATAAGGCTGTAAGAAGAAAACTGCAGGGCAGTGGGCATCTGTTTTGCTGTGACATGTTACAAAGAGTCTCAGTTTGAGTAATATAAAGAGGTCCTTTCTCATTCACTAGTCTCAAAATGGCTTTCCCATGCTTTTTCTTGAGTGGCCATGGCCTTATGTTTCAGAGACACTAAATTTAAGGGAAGAATTCCAGTTGTAACTTCATGGCTAAGTCATTTTGTCTTACCAGGGCACCCTGGTCTTTGGTGTCTCCAAAACCCAACAGCGGAACTGGTGACTGAAGCCAGCTTTTATCTCATCATCATGAGCCTGTCCCTGAGACCTGGCAATTCTGACCTGAGTTGCAGCACAGTTAAACTGATGCCCTTATATATATCGATTGGAGCATGCCGTGACAGTGTCCAACTAACCAGCCCACCCTTTCAAAGCCTGGTTGCTTCATTTAAGGATTGCTAAGATTTAAATTACCATACGGAATCTGCCTTGACCTTACTACTCTATGTGGCCTTACTAAGTTCCAACTATGAGTTTGATTTAGTAGCAGCCCAAATATGAAACAATTTTATTTTTCTTCAATTGCTACTTCAAACATAAGCATGTTTGACCAAATGGTCCAATCTCATCTTCCCTGTCATCTTTCATGCTATTTTGGGTGCATCCCAAGTTCACTTTCTTTTCTTTCCTTTTGTTTTCAGGTATAGTAGTCCCTTCTTGTCCCCTGGGCATACGTTCCTAGACTCCAGGGGATGCCAGAAACCATGGATAGTACTGAACCTCTTATATGCCATGGTTTTCTCCTATATTCACACACCTACAATCAAGTTTAATTTATAAATTAGGCACAGTAAGAGATGAATCACTATTATTGACAGTGGGTGACTGAAACAGTGGAAAGGGAAACCATGGGTAACAGGGAAACCCCTATATGAGAAAATTTAGCCCAGTTTAATCCAATGTGAAGATTGTATCTCATATGTGTTCAGGATTTGTCATCATTCCCTCAGCACTTGTGAGGATTCAGCCTGAGAGCCGCGGAGAGGGGAAGAACTGTGATCTGTTCTTTCCTCTAGCCTCTCTTCTGGGTCCCTCGGGCGTGTTTAGTGTAGGAGTTAGAGGGAAGTGTTGAAAGTCTTTCTGGCCAGGTGTGGTGGCTCAAGCCTGTAATCCCAGCACTTTGGGAGGCTGAGAAAAGAGGATTTCCTGAACTCAGGAGTTCAAGACCAGCCTGGACCACTTGGTGAGACCTCATCTCTACAATAAATCAAAACAATAAGCTGGGTGTGATAGAGTGCACCTGTAGTTCCAGCTAATTGGACAGCTGAGGCCTGAACCCTGCAGGTTGAGGCTGCGGTGGCTGTGAGTGTGCCACTACACTCGATGACCCACTTATTTGAGGGTGGCGGTGAAAACTACTGTCTTTCTAGGCTGACACTTTTTTAATTTCCACAAATCTATCTCCAATGGTATCCATAACTCTCTAGGTTGGGGAGAGAGTGTTAGGGTGTGTGAGTGACAGCTAGAAGTAGCAAAGTCAGTTTGTCTTGGTTCCTAGTGAGTCCTAGAGGAGATTTCTGGCCTTCAGTTGCTTGTAGATTCTTTAAGTAGGTAGGAAATCATGACTTGTTTAAAGCCAACATGTATGAAAGGACATGACATAGAGTCAATATACCCAACGAGCAGCTATTTTAACATTGCCTGGATCTATGTTTTTCTAGCAGTTCACTTTAATTTACCCTTTAATCACTAGATAAGGACAGAACCAGTTTCTCAGAGATACTATTGATAATTGCTTTACAACCCCCTCCCCAGCTTGTTTTGTAAACAAATTAACCTAATCAGATCTTCATGACATAAACCCCATCAACATGGCAGCAATCATGTGACTAACCCACCCATCTGCCTGCTGTCCATCACCTGACATCAGTAGCTGTGCTTATCTGCCCTCTTTGATGATGTGGAGCAGATCACCAGCCAATTACCTTAACCACCTGCCCCCATCAAAGGGAAAGTTGAAAAGGATTCAACCTGAACCTGATGTTTGCCATTGCTTTACTAAACTCTGGTGCGGCCATGTGCTCTTTAAGCTATAGCCACCACCATGTTTTCTAAGTTTTGGCCCCCTCTTGTACCTTGGGGAGGTGAATCTCCTCTTTCCTCTCTCTCTCTAAGTTGCTTTCTAAACAAACTGCATTTTTCAATTTTTTAAAAAAATTTTTTGCATCTTTTGTGTGGCACTAGATACCACCCCCTCCAATTGGACCTCACATAACACTTGGAGGCCCCTACTGAGATTTTAACCTAACAGTGTAGAACTGCAAGACAAAATAAATGTGCAGTTAGATTTGAATTTCATGTAAACAAGGGGCAATTTTTAAGATAAGTATGTCCCAAATATTGCGGAAGACATACTTAAGAATTTATACCTAGTTTATTTAAAATTGAAATTTCACTGGGCATCTTGTATTTTATTTGTCCAATTTGGAAACCCTGGATGCAAGTTCACAATCTACGGCAGCAGGAAAATCCCACCCTGGTCCCGATGACACTCCTAGAGGCCAGGCCCTAGATACACTAGACATTTGACAGATTATGTGTTAATTTGCCAGGTAGATATGATTGGCTTCTTTATGTAAGAAAAAAATATTGAAGCTCAGAGAATGTTAGTGAAATGCCCAAGGTCACTGACAAACACACAATTAACTGGTCAAGGCCAGAGGGAAGATTTGGATTTGGGTCCACGACTCCAGCACCTGGTCCTTATCTACACTTTATCACCCTTTGCTACTATCTTTTCCTTCTTGCCCTCAGTCCCAGGAATTCCCTCCACCTCTTACCCCCTGGTTACTCTCCTCCAACTTGGTTCCATTTTCTCCCATCATTGATGCAGAGTCAGAATGTATTCTAACTTCCTCCAAGGAGTTATCCCTAGTTAAGTGTACATGGATAAAGCTTACCGGTTTAGTAGCTATGGTTCCTTTTTCACTTTTTATCCTGGCAAATCTATACTCCTTGAAGGCCTCCTTTCCTTTTCTTTTTCCTTTGAGTGCAAAATAAGCCCTATGCAAATTGTCCCCCACTTTCTCTAAGTTCCATTCACCATTTTCTCTAGGGCAAAGGTGTCTCAAAGGAAAAGAGCTCTCAGCAAGCTGATGGAGATGCTTGTCCAGCAGATTCAAAAGTCCCTCCAGATTCCTCCTGGCTTTCTTCTTGCTGAGCGTCCCTGCTTCTGTGAAGCCTCTGCCTAAACTTGGGGAGAGAGAGGGATGACTCGGTATACTCTACCTTGGTCTTTCTGTGGCTAGTGAATCACTGGAATATATCTCTCAATTCCAACCTACTTAGCGTTTCTATCATGGTTCCCCTCTTCTGCTTTCCTCCGCTGCTCATCCTTAGCAGAGATTCTTCTTGAGAAGGATTGGGTTGACGAATGGTACAGGGAACACACAATGTGATTGATGGAAAAATAGCCAGAGTACAGCTTAAGACTTCAGCAGACAAATATAAATGGAGTGATTGAAAGAGAAATTAAAATAATATAATAAGGAAGCCCATACAAAGACTGTAACTGAAAGAGTAAATGAATGAGGAAGAAAGATTTACAGCAAAATGTAGGAAAGTCAGATCTACGAAAGATTTACTTCTATTACCTATTTTAAATCAGTGTCTGACCATAATTGAACATGTGCTATGCAGTAATTTACTGGTATTCTCAGTGCTTTTTCTTAAGTTGTCTGCGGACAGTGGAAAGACTCACTATCTTCTGGTGAGTATGAGATGGATCAGTGCTTTTAGGTGTACTGCGGAGGTTGGTTGTTGATTAACACATTATTTATGAGGCCATTTTAAAAGGCAGCATGAAAATATAATGCAACATGGCCTATAATATATTATAATATGCTGGACATCATAAGAATGGTGTTTAATTTTTACCTACTCTAGGGGAGGCTTGGTATGTGTCTTGAATTTTTGACCATCTTTATGAAGCAATTTAAGGTAGTGATTAAAAGTCTTTTATTTTTAAATTTTGGGATCAGACACACCAAAAAGGTTCTAGAATGTCATACCAGTTCTATGACATTGGTTAAGTCACTCTCCTAAGACCTAGCTTCCTCATCAATAAAATGCATATAATAATAATTTTCTCTCTCAGTTGTGAAAATGAAATGGGATAATGCATATGAAGCATTTAGCACAACAGATTTCACATTGCAATAGCTCAGTGGTAGAATTTCATCATCATCTCATCACCATCGTGATCATCATGATTGTTGTGATCAATGGCACACTTGGGTCATGGGCATTTTTGATATATCTTTTCTAATAAGAGGATACTATGCAGTAAGACTCATTATTTATGTCATTGCTCAAGATAACACTAATATGATGTGAAAACTTTTTTTTCTGAATCCAATTTTTTATTTATTATTTTTTTTTCAGAAGTAGAAAGTATATATTTATTGGGAGAAGTAAGGGGAGCCTAGACAGGGAAGAGGCATATTTAAATGAATTTAATGTATTAAATTACTTACAAACAAATTCTATTGCAGGAACATATTGATACGTGGCAAAATATTTTAATCAGTACAGAAGAATATAAATTGCTACTCACCAGAAGAGTCACCATCATTTCCTAGTGTTTTTTTTTTCATTTTTATCAATATTTTTTATTATGATATTGTGGGGTACAGTTAAGGGTTAGGTATACAAACATGCTTCATTCAGGCACCCTTGTTGATAAGAGGTGTCTCCCCATCCCCAGACAGATATTTACTACCATTAATCCCATCTCCCTTTTGCACTCCCCCCATAGTTTCCCACCACTGTCAGGCATTTTCTTATAGTATTACATTGGATGTTCAAGGTCCATTATATGAGTGAGAACATGTGATACACAGATCTTTTTTTCTGTGAGAGGTCACTCAGTATTATGGACATTAGTTCCATCGAGGTTATTGCAAAATTTATGATTTTGTTCTTTTTTATGGCTACGTAGTATTCCATCGTGTATATGTACCACATTTTGTAATCCAGTCCTCTTTTGATGGACAGCATGGTTACTTCCAGGTTCTTGCTATTGTGAACAGTGCTGCGATAAGCATATGTGTGCAGGTATCATTTTTATAGAGTGATTTGAGTTCTTCAGGGTATATTCCCAGCAGGGGGATTGCAGGATCATATGGGAGGTTGATATTTAGAGCTTTTAGGAATCGCCATACTGTTTTCCACAGAGGTTGCACTAGTTTACACTCCCACCAACATTGTAGAAGTGTTCCCTTTTTGTCACGCCCTCTCCAGCAACTGTTATTTTTTGAGTTATTGATAATTGCCATTGTGACTGGAGTTAGGTGGTATCTCAATGTGGTTTTGATTTGCATCTCCCTGATGATTAGTGAGGTTGAATATTTTTTCATGTGTCTGTTGGCCGCTTGGATGTCTTCCTTTGAGAAGTGTCTGTTCAAATCTTTTGCCCATTTTATAATGGAGTTGTTTGTTTTTTCTATTCAGCACATTTGAGTTCCTTGAAGATCCAAGATGTTAAACCTTTGTCAGACCTGGAGTTGGCAAATACTTTTCCCCAGTCTGTAGGCTGTCTCCCTGCTCTCTTGATGGTTTCTTTGACTTTGCAGAAGCTTGTCAGTTTAATGAGGTCCCATTTATCTATCTTATCTCTTATGACCTGTGGGTTTCAGGTTTTGTTCAGGAACTGGATGCCAGTTCCAATTTCCATGAGGGTATGTCCTTCATTTTCTAAGGTTCTTATGGTTTGAGGTTTTACATTTAGGTCTCTGATCCATTTAGAGTTAATTTTTGTGTATGGGCATAGATAGGGGTCCTGTTTCAGTCTTTTGCATGTGGTCAGCCAGTTTTCCCAGCACCATTTACTAAATAGGTTCTCCTCTCCCCAGTGGTAGGTGGTGGAGGCTTTGTTGAAGATGAGTTGGCTGAGAAATTGAAGTTTTGCTTCTGGAATCTCAATTCTATTCCAATGATCTATATGCCTGTTCCTGTACCAATACCAAGCTGTTTTGATGATTGTAGCTTTATAGTAAAGTTTGAAGTCTGGTAATGTGATACCACCCTGCTTTGTTTTTTTTTTTTTGCTGAGAATTGTTCTGGCTATTCTTGGTCATTTGTGTTTCCATATGAATTCCTGTGTTGTTTTTTTCTAGGTCTGAGAAGAATGTTGCTGGTAATTTGATGGGTATTGCATTAAATCTGTAGATTACCTTAGGTAAGATGGACATCTTCACAATGTTGATTCTTCCAATCCATGAGCATGGGATATTTTTCCACTTTATGTCATCTTTGATTTCTTTGAGCAGTCTTTTGTAGTTTTCATTGTAAAGATCTTTCACGTTTCTGGTTAGGAAGATGCCAAGGTATTTCATTGTTTTTGTGGCTATTGTGAATGGAATTGTGCTTTTTATTTGGGTTTCTGTTTGTTTGCTATTGGTGTAAAGAAATGCGATTGTCTTTTGCACATTTATTTTATATCCAGAGACTTTGCCAAAGGCCTTTATCAGTGTAAGGAGGTTTTTGACAGATTCTCTGGGGTTTTCAAGGTACATGATCATGTCATCTGCAAAGAGAGATAGCTTGACTTCCTCTTTTCCTATTTGGATACCCCTGATTGCCTTCTCTTCTCTGATTGCTCTAGCCAGGACTTCCAATACTATATTGAACAGGAGAGGTGAGAGTGGGCATCCTTGTCTTGTTCCAGTTTTCAGGGGAAATGGTTCCAGTTTTTATCCATTTAGGAGTATGCTGGCTGTGGGTTTCTCATAGATGGCTTTTACTATTTTGAGGTATGTTCCCCATATGCCTAGCTGTTCGAGGGTTTTTATAAGGAAGCGGTGCAGGATTTTATCAAAAGCTTTTTCTGCATCTAATGATATAATCATGTGGTTTTTATTTTGACATCTGTTGATGTATTTAATTACATATATGGTTTTACGAATGTTGAACCAGCCTTTCATCCCAGGGATGAAGGCTACTTGGTCATGATGGGTGATTTTTGAGATGTGTTGTTGAATCTGGTTCGCTAGGATCTTATTGAGAATTTTAGCATCTGTGTTCATCAAAGATATTGGCCTGTAGCTCTCTTTCTTTGTTGGGTCTTTTCCTGGCTTGGGTATCAATGTGATGTTAGCTTCGTAAAATGATTTGGGGAGAGTTCCGTCTTTCTCAATCCCCTGGAATACCTTCAGTAGGATTGGTATCAGCTCCTCCTTAAATGTCATGTAGAATTCTGCTGGAAAGCCATCTGGTCCAGGGCTTTTTTTGGTAGGTAGTTTTCTTATTACGTAGTCAATTTCCTTGATTGTTATTGGTCTATTTAGGGTCTGAATTTCTTCCTGTTTCAACCAAGGCAGGTGTGTGATGACAGAAAGTCCTCCATTTCTGAAAGGCTTTCAAGTTTGTTTCCAAACAAATGTACATATTAGTCTCTAATGATCTTTTGTATTTCTTCCGGATCAGATGTGACTTCATCTTTTGTGTTTATGATTGTGTTTATCTGGGCTTTTTCTCTCTTTTTCTTGGTTATCTAGCTAGGGGACCATCGATCTTGTTTATTCTTTCAAAGAACAAGTTTTTGTTTTGTTGATTTTTTGTATAATCTTTTTGTCTTCTATGTCCTGGATTTGGGCTTTTATTTTGGTGATCTGGATTCTTCTGCTGAAATTAGGGTTTTGTGGTCTTGCTTTTCTAGCGTTTTTAGGTGGCTTCTTAGGGTGTTAATTTGTGATCCTTCCATTTTCTTCAAGTGCGTTTGGAGGGATATAAATTCCCCTCTTACTACAGCTTTCGTGGCATCCCAGAGATTTTGGTAAGATGTTTCTTCATTTTCATTTGTTTCCAGGTATCTTTTAATCTCTGTTTTGATTTCATCATTGACCCAGGTGTTGTTTAGCATCATGCTGTTTAGTGTCCATGTCTTTGTGTGTTTTGGGGGGATCTTGTTGGTGTTAATGTTTATTTTTATTCCACTGTGGTCCGAGAAGGTGCATGGTAAAAATTGAGTCCTTTTAAATTTGCTTATGCTTGATTTATGGCCGAGTATGTGTTCGATCTTAGAGTACGTTCCATGTGGTGATGAGTAGAATGTGTATTCTGTGGTCTTTGGATGGAGGGTTCTTTAGGTATCAATTAAGTCCATTTGATCAAGAGTCACATTGAGGTTTTGGATCTCATTACTGATTTTTTGTCCTGATGATCTGTCTAGGTTGTGAGTGGGGTATTGAAGTCCCCAGCTATGATGGTGTTGGAGTCGATATCTGTTTTTAGTTTACCTAGGAGCTGCTTTATGAAAATTGGTGCTCCTATGTTTGGTGCATATATGTTTAGGATGGATATTTCTTGTTGATGGATTGAACCTTTTATCATTATGTAGTGGCCTGTATCTTTTTAAATTTTTGATAGCTTAAAGGGTATTTTGTCTGAGATTAAGATTGTGACTCCTCCTTTTTTGTGTGTTCCATTCACCTGAAAATTTGTTTCCCATCCTTTTACTTTGAGTCTGTGATTGTCCTTTCTAGTGAGGTGGGTCTCTTGAAGGCAATAGATGTTGCCTGGCGATATTTTATCCATTTTGCCATTCTATGTCTTTTCAGTGGTGCATTTAGTCCGTTCACATTCAAACTAATTATTGAAATGTGAGAACTGATCCCTATCATAATGTTCTTACAGAGTTGTTTTTCTTCCTGTTTGTGTGCTGTCTTTCTTTTGGTTTTAGAGTTGGATCATGTGTGTTTTTAATCTTTTGCCTGTACTCTTATGAAGAACGTTGTTGTTCTTTTTTCCTTTTCTTCTGTGTTCAATACTTTCTTTAGTGTTTCTCATAGAGGTGGTCTTGTGGCAGTGTAGGTTCTTAGGGAATGGATATCTGGGAAAGATTTTAATTCTTCCTCACTGATGAAACTTAACTTGGCTGGGTAGGTTATCCTTGATTGAAATTGTTTATCTTTTAGAACTTTGAAGATAGGTCTTCAAGCTCTCCTAGCCTGGAGTGTCTGTAGATAAATCTGCTGCTATTCTAATTGGTCTTCCCTGGTAGGTAGTCTGACCTTTTTCTCTTGCAGCCTTTAGGATTTTTTCTTTTGTACCTACTTTGTTTAGATGAATTATTATATGTCTGGGAGTTTGTCTTCTCATTTGTTGTCTTGCAGGGGTTCTCTGAATCTCTTGGATTTGAATTTTTTCATCCTTGATGAGATAGGGAAGTTTTCTTGAATGATTTCATGAAATGTTTGTTCCAGTGTGGCCTCTGTTTCTCTCTCTGCCTCAGGAAGTCCAATTACTCTTAGGTTCGGTCTCTTGAAGTGATCATTCATCTCTTGCAGGTTTTGTTCTGTCTTTTTGAGCTTCTTTTCCATGCTTTTGACAGTTTGGGTTAGTTCTGTGTTTTGCAGTGGGCTGTAGGATTACTCCCTGAAATAAAATGTGGTTAGCAGAGGGAAGAGAATGGAGCAGACAGTGGGGGGAAAAGGAGAGTGGAGAGATAGAGGAGTAAGGGGGGCAACAAATGAGTGTACCAACAAATGGAGAGAGAGACCTATACTGAAACATAAAAACAATAGACCACTGCTACAGACTAACCAACTCCCATATAGAAAAAAATAAAACATACAATGATGCTAACATACAAGCTAACCAACCACCTTATTGGTGTGCTGTTCCTCTATACAAAGATATGGTTCACAGAGAGGAGAAAAGAGAAGAAAAGGAAGAGGAAACAAAGAAAAAAAAGGAACAATACAGTAGGAATAGAATTAAGTCATTAAACTAACAGAACCAGTCAAGCACACTCTGAGACTTTTCGTTTCAGTCCAATGTCCTTTCAGCTCTGATTTCTAGCTTTCTTTTCAAGCTGGTAAATTAGTTCGCAGTTAGGGTCAGTTACCCCTGGCCTGCTGTGAAGGACAGTTCAGATCACCCTCTGTTCACCACTCTGGCCTGTGTCTGTTTTTCAAGCTTGTTTCTCCCGTTTTGGTGTTGCTACCTTGAATCGCCAGCAGGTGATGCTATCTCAGCTGCTTGCCCCAGAGCGGGTGGGGCCTGAGAGGAACCAGGCAGAGGCCAGAGATGGAAGCCTGCCTCAGGGCACACGGGAGGAGACCCATGGCAGGCAGGACGTCAGGGTCACAGGAGAGGTGGCAGTAGAACTTGCCTGCAGGGGCTTCAAGGACTGAAGTCGTGGATCGCCTCAGGCACGGGTGGTGTGATGTGCTATGGCCACCATGGAGGTCATGGCTGTGCCGGCGGCTGCTATGTCTGTGCTGCAGTGGTTGTCCAGACTGCTTCGATGCCTCAGCGGTGGGAACGGCTGAGCTCCATGTGAAGAGCAGGCTGCGATGTTGGGGTCCACAGTCCCCCAGAGAGAGCCAGAGACCCTC
>NW_007249374.1:97527-129667 GCF_000164805.1 Carlito syrichta
GCCACGGAGGCCACAGTGGCAGCCCTGGTAGCTGCTGTGTCTGCGCTACAGTTGTTGTCCAGACCGCTGCGATGCCCCAGCAGTGGCAACGGCTGAACTCCGTGTGAAGAGCAGACTGCGATGTTAGGGTCCGCAGCCCCCGGGGAGAGAGCCAGAGACCCTCTGCATTCTCCTTTGCAGAGGATTTCATAGACCAGGTTGCCCTGTCGCCATCTTGCTGGAAGTTCATTTCCTAGTGTTTTAATTGTTAAAATACTACTTATATTTAAAGTGATATAAGTTGAATCCTATAGTTTATCTACTGAGCTTATTGTTCAGTTAATATGCCTTTGAAATTGCTTATTACCTATATATCTATTTACTTATTCATTCATGCACATCAAACTTTTGGATGGTTGATCAGTGTCCAGTTGTTTGGTAGTACTCAAATTTATTTCATCATTCCCCTAATTGATTTTCAGGACTTCTAGATTGTTTCAAAGTACCTGCCCCCGCCATGGTTCTGTGATATCACCTGTTACCTTTTGCACACAGAAGACCAGATCTACATATAGAGAGAATATAGGTGCTGGCTCAAAGGGTTTTATTCATCTTGATGGATGTTTTTTCTTTTTGTTGTTGTTGTTTTTTATTAAACATCATATTTTTTATTTTAGAATTGTGGAGTACAGTTAAGGGTTGAGTATACAAATATGCATCATTCAGGAAGCTTTGTTGATAAGGGGTGTCCCCCCTGTCCCCACATAGATATTGACTACTGTTAACACACCTCCCTTCCCCTTCCTTCCCCTGCCATAGTTTCCTGCCACTGTCAATTCTTTTCTTATAGTATTACAATAGATGTTCAAGGTTCACTTATGAGTGAGAACATGTGATACTCAGATCTTTATTTCTGTGAGAGATCACTCAGTATTATAAACTCTAGTTCCATCCAGGTTGCTGCGAAATTCATGATCTTGTTCTTTTTTTATGACTGCGTAGTATTCCATCATGTATATGAACCACATTTTTAAAATTCAGTCCTCTTCTGATGGACAGCATGGTTGGTTCCAGGCTCTTGCTATTGTGAACAATGCTGCGATAAACATACGTGTGCAGGTATCTTTTTGATAGAGTGATTTGAGTTCTTCAGGGTATATTCCCACTAGGGGGATTGCGGGATCATATGGGAGGTTGATATTTAGAGCTTTTAGGAATCGCCACACTGCTTTCCACAGAGGTTGCACTAGTTTACACTCCTCCAACAGTGTAGAAGTGTTCCCTTTGTGCCACACCCTCTCCAGCAACTGTTATTTTTTGAGTTATTGATAATTGCCATTGTGACTGGAGTTAGGTGGTATCTCAATGTGGTTTTGATTTGCATCACCCTGATGATTAGTGAGGTTGAACATTTTTTCATGTGTCTGTTTGCTGCTTGAATGTCTTCCTTTGAGAAGTGTCTGTTCAAATCTTTTGCCCATTTTATAATGGGGTTGTTTGATTTTTTCTTTTCAGCACATTTGAGCTCCTTGTAGATCCAAGATGTTAAGCCTTTGTCAGACCTGGAGTTGGCAAATACTTTTCCCCAGTCTGTAGGCTGACTCCCTGCTCTCTTGATGGTTTCTTTGACTTTGCAGAAGCTTGTCAGTTTAATGAGGTCCCATTTATCTATCTTATCTCTTATGGCCTGTGGGTTTCAGGTTTTGTTCAGGAACTGGATGCCAGTTCCAATTTCCATGAGGGTATGTCCTTCATTTTCTAAGGTTCTTATGGATTGAAATTGTTTATCTTTTAGAACTTTGAAGATAGGTCTTCAAGCTCTCCTAGCCTGCAGTGTTTGTGTAGATAAATCTGTTGCTATTCTAATTGGTCTTCCATGGTAGGTGATCTGGCCTTTTTCTCTTGCTGCCTTTAGGATTTTTTCTTTTATATCTTTTGTTTAGGCGAATTATTATGTGTCTGAATTTTGGTCTTCTCATTTGTTGTCTTGCAGGGATTCTCTGAATTTCTTGTGTTTGAATTTTTGTATCACTGATGAGATGAGGGAAGTTTTCTTCAATAATCTCATGGAATGTTTTTTCCAAGGAGTCCTCTGTCTCTTTTTCGTTTCAGGAAGTCCAATTACTCTTAGGTTTGGTCTCTTAAAGTAATCGCTCATTCTTGAAGGTTTTGTTCTGTGTTTTTAAGCTTCTTTTCTATGTTTTTGACAGTTTGGGTTAGTTCTATATTTTGGTCCTCAAGCTCTGAGATTCTTTCTTCTGCTTGGCTAATTCTGCTTTCCATGCTTGTCAGTTTGTTATTTATTTCATTCACAGTATTCTTTACTAGTGTTATCTCAGTTATCAACTCCTTCCTAGTTTCTTCTTGTCTCTCCTCAATTCTTTTTAATCTCTCCATTAATTTCTTGATATCTAAGTTTGTAGTCTGAGACCAGTCATTCTGGGGGCTCTTCATTGTTTGCATTCTGAAGTCAGTTTTCTCAATGTCTGCCCTCCCAGGGGTCTGGGAGAGACCCATATTCTTCTTTTGGTTTTTCTTCATTTGTGCAGATTTTTCTCTCTCCTCCTTTCCCTCCCTTTCTTTAATTCTGTTTCTCAGGGAAGGTGGGGTTGCTTTTCCTTCTTTTGTTCAATCTCCTATTCTTCCTTATGAGGGTCTTCTGGCTTTGTTCACTTTTGAGGCTGGACTGTGGGTTGGGGACTGTAGTTTTTGCAGTTTTGAGGTTTAGTTGAGGGGGAAGCTGTGATTCAGAATCTATCTGCAGATCCCAGTATCCACCAACAGGTTTATGGGCACTCTGGAACCCATTTGCCACTGCATTACAATCTGTCTGTGCAGCAGGGTTTAGGTTTGCTCCCTGGAACAAAAGGAGGTATGAAAAATGAAAATAATGGAAGGAGGGGTCAAGAGGAAGTTAGAGAGACAGAAGAGTGAGAGGGAAAACAAATATACCAACTAACAAATGAAAAAGAGACACAAGGCCAGAAAAGAGTGAAAAACAGACACACAAACAAAATTCCCTAAAGCATACCAGTAATCACACAAAGAAATTTCAATAAAATCATGCCTTTTGATGCATTTTTCCCCAATACAAACAGGTAGTCTAAATAAAAAGGCAAACAAAAGTGAGCAAAACAAACAGTCAAAACAATGAAATCAAAATAAGAAACCAGACTAGCTTTGGAATCTTTCCTGAGTGTCTAAAGTCTCTTCAGCTCTGACCTCTAGCCTCTCCCCTTTGCTTTCATTGCAGGCAGATAGATTTACTCCAAGCTTGGGTTGGTTCTCTTGGCTTGCTGCCTGAGAGTTCTGCGAAAAGGCTGAGTTGCCTGTATCTGATTCAGCTTAAGGGAGGGCCTTTTGTGTCCTTATAGTGATGTTACCTTGGAAACCAAGGTGGAGGCTGCTCATAGATTGATGGGGCAATGCAAATCTCTGCCTGGAAAATGACCAAGGTGGGCAGCTCCTCTTTTGTGGATCCTTTCTCTCCACCCATCCTTTCTCCCCACTCGTCTGGGTCCATGGGCAATTCACTATGACGGGCTGTGGGGGTGGGTCTCCTATGTCAGGCACAGGGGATCAGCGACACAGCTGGGTGCTGGATCTGGTGTTCTGCCAGCGGCCTGGGGTGGAGGAGGGAGCTGGGAATTCGCTCTTCTGGAGCTGAGAGCTGAGAGTGGCTAATCAGCATCTCCTTAATATATACTGTTCCCTTACACAACCAAGGGGTCCCATGCTGGGTGCCTCATCCAGAGCAGGGACAGAGCTTCAAAGGGTGGGTGGTGAGTGGTGACAGTGGCTTTGGGCCCTGCACAGGGCACTTCAGCCAGGAGTGGAGCTGGTGTCTCTAAGGGGCAGGCACCTAGAGCCTCCCTGGGTGATGGCTTGAAATAGGTCTGGGTGTGTGCTCAGAACCCTGGGCAGGGAACTGGAACTCTGAGGAGTGAGCACCAGGCCACTGGACTAGGCACCCAGTCAGGAAGGGAGCTGGCAGTGACTGAGAGCTGTGGATCAATGTAGCCAGCAAGGGAACCCAGATCTCCACAAGGCAGTATCCAAGGGCCTCCACAGGTGGCAGCTGGTGGCTTGGGGCTGGGTGAGATGTTGTAGCCTGGGAGGGAGCTGGGTTCTCCACATGGCTGGGGTCTGGGGCCACCTATGGTGGAGCAGCAGCAGCCAAGGGGCCGCAATAGCTGGCCTTGTGTGGGACCGGGGGTCTCCAGGCCTCAAACCGGTGTGGCTGGCGGTGGGCATGGGGGTGGGGGAAGGAAAATAAGAGTCTTCTTGGGAACTCACTTTCAGAGAATCTCACAGTTCCACCTATGCTGTCACCATCTTACCAGAACTCCGAGAACTACCTTTTTTTAAACTTTATTTTGTTATAAAGATGTCAGGTACAAGTTAAGATTAGGTACATAAATAGTCTACATGCAGGTGAAATTTGGGCCTACTGTAAATCCTATTTCTAAATCATGCACAATAAAAGACACACAAGTGGAAGTCTTAAGCCACACAAGTGAGTCAGTTAAGGAGTGAGCGCACCTGCATTTTCATTCTGGCTTGCTACCCACTGCCTTCTGAATCAGCAAAGGCATTTTATCTTCCCCAACTCAAAATTTTTATCTGCAAATTTCAGAAGTCCACTCTACTCTAAAAGCTTTATTTTAGCTATAGTTATCTATATTCAGAACCAACTACTACATGCAGTTTTTAGAATTAGGGATAGTCAGCATACAGGAAAAAAAAACTCCATTGTTTATTTATTTAGTTGTTTCAAATTCAGTATCTGAAGTCTTAAAAAGCAGTCAGAATGAAAGAAAAAATTTAAAATAAGAATTTCTTTATATTTTTAAGGAAAGCTCATTTTTATTATAAAAGTTATATATGCTTATTACACAAAACAGAGAAACCTATCAAGAAAAAGAAAAAAAAAATCACCAGTTCCTCTTCAAATTCTCTCCCTCCTTTCCTCAGGGATAATTTTTTTTGAGAGATGAGGGTCTTGCTATGTTGCTCAGATGGGTTTTCATTTCCTGGTCTCAACTGACCCTCCTACATTGGCCTCCCAAAGTGCTGGGGTCTCAGGTATTAGACAACATATTTCATCAGGATAAATATTCTTGACTTGAAAGCATGAATTTCTTAGAAATTTAAATACATAAAAAACATAGTTGTAAAAATAAAACTTTATAATATTTAATAGTTGCCTTGTTCACTTAATTATATTTTGGACATTTAATGGAACCACAAAGCATGATTTTATCATTATTGTTGATATCTGCACAGTAGTCTCTTGTAAAGTGGATTAATTTATTTACCAAATTTGAAACAATGAAAACTTAATATTGCTGGCAATACCTCATTGCCATAGGTGATAGTTTTTGGATATTTGTTGTTTATTTATTTTGTTGCATATGTCTGTTTGATTAACTTGTACAGTTTGCATTTCTAGTTAAAATAATTGCACATTTTGATTCTGCCCCCACCCTGGAAGGTGGCATGTATAGATATACTCCTTTCTGTGCATTAAAGTGACAATTTCTGAATACTAAGCATTGGGTATTATCATTTTTTAAAATCTGAGCTAGGATGGCAGGTAAATGAGAAAAAAATGCTTATCTCTCTGGTCTTTTATATTTTTATTTATTTTTATTACTAATAAAGTTTGTTGTTTCTTGCTGTGCTTATTAGCCATAATGGTGCATTTGTCTCTTTCTTAAAAATTTTTAAGAGCTCATTCTTTCATAAGCATATTAACTATTGGCCTATTAGGTATATCACAAGTATTTCTTCTTAGTTTTAATTTAGTTTCGGGAATTCGGTTTAGGAGAAGTTTAGGAATTTTATGTATAAAATGCAACAGCTTCTTTTTTTATGCCTTATGACTTTGATGTCTGTTTAGAAAGTCCTTCCCCAGTCAAATATCATAAAACTATCCACCAATGTTTCACTATGTAATTTATTACATTTAAGTCCTTAATCCATTTAGAATTTATTGTGGTTTCTATGAAATGTTTGCAGCTATTTTAAAAATGATTTTTATCTAGACTTCTTGGGTTCTATAGTTACTTGTACGTGTTGAAGGCGACCTGAATCGATTAGAAGCTAATCATAAGATACAGTGAATAATATTTCAAATGCTCACCTGACAGTTTGCACAAGGCTCTGCTCCCTCAGGACGGTCGCTTCACATCACAAGGGGGAGCTTTCGTACTTTGGTAAATACATCTTATGCTATCCAGGCCACTCCTTTTATCGGTGGCTTTTTGTCCAACCTCAATTTGTTTTTCTCTTGATCATGCAAAGGCAATGTATTGCAAAAGTCAGGGAAAAAAAATCTTAAAAAAATTGAACTACACAAGATCAAAATCCTAAACATGACTAAATCTGTATTGAAAGCATTTTCCTCTGTGTATAAGAAAGAAATTTAAAACTTCCTTTATTATTCTCTTATTTCCTAAACAGTTATTGGAATGTACTTACCTAACAATGGAATTCAGATCCATATTTAAAGTTACAACTTAGATGAAAAGTACCATCAGGCAACATTTATTATGGGAATTTTTTTTCCCCTGCAGTTGTGATGCAAGCCAGCGTGTCAAAGATCACACAGCAGATACTAGCTAGGATCTCTCCCCATGCCATATTTATTTATCAATTAGCCAGATCATTCAATTAGTCAGCTATGTTTGAATTTACTTCCCACCTCTTAGTGCCACTTTTTTGCAGAACTTTGTTATCTCTACAATTTAGGATCTAAAAGAATAGAAAGTTTAATCCTCTTGGTGGCTAGTCGTCAGTAAATTGATATTGTTCTAATTTCTTTCCTCAGTACAATTCAGAATTCTGTAGAATTGTATCTTGAGTGGAGGCACTTGCACTGTGTTTGTCATTTGTTCTTAACCCTGTAGAACTTCCCACAGGAAATGGGTGCTGTCACTCTCTCTTTTTTCGGCTGTGAGACTTTGGCATTTATGAGCGCCTGGATGATAGGCAGAGTATGGTTGTGAAGCTCCCTTAAAAGAGGGTAAAAGGCTCCCAACTCCTCGTAGAGTACATATCCAAGGCTAAACATATGCCCTTGTCATCACAGTTTCCCATATTTTCTTTTTTGTGGTTTTAACCTTCTATTTTATTTATTACCAGAAGGCCTTATCTCTCTAGCCTGCTGCTACAGACTGCAGACCAGGGTGCAGTGAAAGCACAAAGTAATGAAACAGGGATGATCATAAAATAGAGGGGCAGTGGCCACAGTCACTGCCTGTGGTACAGCTGCTTGGGTTTTGTAACCTGAGCCAGTCCAGGCTAAAGAAACATAATGTTGCCAGGCGCTGATCCTCCTTCCATTTCTGTTACATTTGGTATCACCGGAAGACCTTAGACTTTATGAATGTCAAGCCTTTTCACAAACTTCCAGGAAGAGTGTCAACCAATGGAAGACAGGAAAAAGGACAGCTGGAGGACCTCAAATGCTAAGATGCCATTTAAAGGGCAACTAGCATCCCAAGTGAAGAAATGTCACACATATGCAATATTTGGGGAGCTTGAGGTGGAGGACAGTGACGAGGAAAAGCAGTGAGTACTGCTCGACAATATGGTGTTTGGGGATTTTTTTCCTTTCCTGTGCAACCCTTAGCAGAATTAGCAAACCAGAGCTCCACATCCCCTGATGAAGGACTGACAGGTGGGTAACTGCAGCAAGTTGGATGACAGTTGAGTTAGTACTTTTCAAAAGCTGGTCTAGGTCCGGCCAAACCCTGTGCGTTGTAATTCGTGCCAGGGCTCCACTGGGAGGCCTGTGTCCTTTCCTTCTCTCCCCAGTTGGAGCCGAAGGCAAAGCGAGGAAGAAGAATTTGACTCATAAACACAGATGCTATGCACAACTATCTCCAGAAAAAAATCACTACTTTATTAGGCAGCTTTAAGATTTCAAAAACAATTAAGAAAGTATTTTTGATTCTTAAGTTGAAAAAGAATTTCAAAATGATAATCCATAGTGTTCACAAAGAATAAATAACAGATAGCTCTAATACATAATTGGCATCAGTGTGTCCATTGATAATCTCATTTTGAGTAAGTGTCAATTTGCCAACATCTGTTATAACTAAAATGTTTTAAACCCTTTGACCTAACATTCCACATCTAGGAATTTATTGTATAGAAACAGTAATATAAGTGAATAAAGTGCTATGTAGAATATGTTGCAGCGTTATTTTTAGTAGTAAAAAACCAAACTAATCCAAATGTCTATTAACATGGAAATTGTTAACTTTACAAAATAAGAATGCTAACTAGTCATTAATCAAAATGAAGCAGCTTCATATATATATTAATTCCTGGAATCTGACATAATAGATATGTGAAATTGAACAAAATAATTTGTACTTGTGCCTCAGTTTTTTCATCTGTGTCATGGGCAAATTAATAGTATCTACTTCATAAAGTTTTCTAAGAAGCACATCAATAATACCTTATAAACTTTTTAGAATATTGTCTAGCACCCAGTAGACAATAAATGTTGTCTCTTTACAGTTATTATCTTTCTATATTTGTATGGGAAACTGTGTATGGTAAATTAAAAAGAAAAGTTGCAAATGAGTATACATAATGTTATCTTGCAAAGATAAAATTAGTACAGCAATACTTATTATTTTAATGATTCTTGTCTTTGGAGCATGGAGTTATTATGGGATTTAACACTTTATATGTTTCTAACATGTTTATATTTTGTTACTTTCAATTTTTACAAGAAGCTTTATGACCTATAGTGAATAATGAATGTAGATGATCAGAAGAGTTGGTAGAGTTTGAGTAGAAGAGTAAGGAAAATAAAGCAGTGGCTCTCAAATCAACTCTGGGAATAAACCATGTCTTCTCCTCATGGATTTTAAGAGCAATTTTAGGTGCACAGAAAAATTGAGTGACAGGTATGGAGATTTCCCATGTGCTCCCATCCCCGTACATGCACAGTCACCCTTATCAACGTCCCACAGCAGAGAGGTACATGTGTTACAACTGATGAGCATATGTTGACATGTCATTAGCACACAAAACCCAGAGTTTTCATGTTTATTCTTGGTGTTGTCCATTCTATGGACTTTGTCAAATGTATAATGACATGTATCTACCATTATAGGATCTTACAGAATTATTTGACTGTCCTAACAATTCTCTGTGTACCGTCTGTTCATTCCTCCCTCCCTAACCTCTGATATTTTTTTATTTGTCCCCATTGTTTTTCTTTCTCAGAATATCATGTAGTTGGAATCATACAATGTATAGTCTTTTCAAATTGGCTTCTTTCATGTAATGATACATATTTAAGTTTCCTCCTTGTCTTTTCATGGCTTGTTAGCTCATTTATTTTTAGTGCTGAATAATATTCCATTGTCTTGATGTACCACAGTTTATTAAGGCATTTACTGAAGGACATCTTGATAGTTTCTAAGTCTTGGCAGTTACAAATAAAACTACTATAAATACTGTGTACAGGTTTTTGTATGGGCATAAGTTTTCAGCTTACTTTTTTATTTTCAGTTTTCAATTTTCAATCCATCACAGACCAATATTTTTTAAAACAATAAAATTAATTAGTAGGATAATAAAATAGACAAATGGATACAAATGACAAACCCCAGCTTTTTATTACTAGATTCAACAGATTTTAAGTACTCTGTCAAATTGATATAAAAGCTTCTAAACGCTTACGTGTGTGTGTGTGTGTGTGTGTGTGTGTGTGTGTGTGTGTCAGAGTCTCACTCTGTTGCCCAGGCTGGAGTGCAGAGGCACCATCACTCAACCTCCTGGGCTCAGGTGATCCTTCCACCTCAGCCTCCCTTAGCTGGGACTACTGGTGTGTACCACCATGCCTGGTTAATTTTTTGATTTTTGTAAAGATGAGGTCTTGCCATGTTGTCCAGGCTGGTCACAAACCTCTGGCCTCAAGCAATCCTTCTGCCTTGGCCTCCCAGAGTGCTGGGGTTACAGGTGTGAGCCCCTACATTTAGTCTAAATGCTTACTCTTAATCTCTGCATGCACTTCATCTTGAACCAGAAATAGTTGTTGATAAACCTGGTCCACAGGCCACACCGGAGTAGCATTTTTATGGGGAATTCAGGGCATTTGAGGAAAGACAGGTAGGTTTACTCTATCCTTTCATCATGAGAACTTCACACTCAGCCTTGGAGGATTAGCTGTAAATCTTCGTTGACTTCTCCTTCCTTGGTTCTGAGGTGATGTCTGCAGTACTCTCTGGTATTGCGAGTTTTTCTGCCTTCTAGCCTGAGGAAGGCTGCCCAAGTGAGGGACCAACTCCATCGCCCAGCACCTACCACAGGCCGGACACACAGAAGATCTTCAATTCATGTTAGTTACAAAAGTAAGTGGAAAAAAAATTAACTTAAAAAAGGGAACCCTTATCTTTGCCACCGTAGATCGAAGAAGTCAAATAACCTTTAAGTATAGAGCAAAATTCTATTATATTGAATACTCTAATATGGATTTCACTTTACATTGGGTCAGCTGATGCCTCTTGAAGTCCAGTAACTACTAAATTTAATAACTTACAGGTATATATGTATCTATCTTTACATAAATATTACATTAATATATTTTCATTATACAGAGACATACCATCATGCATCCCTTAACAATGGAGATACACTCAGAGAAACGTGTCTTTAGGCAATTTTGTCATTGTGTGAGCATCACAGAATGTACTTTCACAGACTAGATGGTCTGACCTACTACATACCTAGCTCTATCGTATTGCTTAGTACTCCTAGGCAGCAAACCTGTACAGCATGTGACTGAACAGAGTACTGTAGGCAACTGCAGCACTGTGGCAAGTATTTGTGTATCTAAACATAGAAAAGGTAAAGTAAAAATACAATATAAAAGAGAAAAAAATGATACACTTTTCTAGGGCACTTACCATGCATGGAACCTGTAGGATTGGAAGTAGCTCTGTATGAGCCAGTGAGTGATGGTGAGTGAATTGAAGGCCTAGGACATGGCTGTTCACTACTGTAGACTTTATAAAGTCTAGGTTACATTAAAATTATTTAAAATGTTTTCTTCAATAATAAACTTTAGTTTGCTGTAACTTTAATTTTATGAACCTTTGTATTTTATAAAATACTTTTTGACTGTTTTATAATAACACAGCTTAAAACACAAGTATCATGTATAAATGTATAAATAATTTCTTTTTATATCTTTATTTTATATGTTTTCTCTATTTTGAAAATTGTTTATTTTAATTTTTACTTTTTTAAAGTTTTGATTTAAAAACGAAGACACAAATGCACACATTAGCTTGGACCTACACAGGATCAGGATCATCCATGTCTTCCACCTCCATATCTTGCCCTGCTGGAAGGTCTTCAGGGGCAATAACACACCTGGATATGCCATCTCTTGTAACAATGCCTTCTTCTGGACCACCTCCTGAAGGACTCCTTGAGGCTATTTTTTTTTTTTTTGAGCTGGAGTCTCACTCTGTCACCCAGCGCAGTGGCATGCTCATGGCCACCCCAGTGTTGACCTGCTGGGGTCCGGTGTTCCTTCTGCCTCAGCCTGAGGCTATTCTTGAGAAAGTGTCACTCTATTCAAAAATATGTCCATGGTGGTCTACTTGGTTTGTTTCTTTTTTTTCATCATGGATTTGCTTGTAAGAAATAATGTATCATGAATATTCCTCTCTATTAATAAATAACTTTATGTGTTGTGGTCCATGTTTTCATATTTTTTAAGGAGCTTATTGAGGTCTGCAAAAGCTTTTGCTAGACCTTTTCCTGTGAGTTTTCTTGGGAGCTCTTCCTCCTTTTCTTCTCCCATGGTGCCTTTTCTCTTGCCTCTTCTTCAGTTATACATTTTCATGATTTAGTAAAAAACCACCTCACAGAACTCCTTGGTGTCATCCTCACCCACACCCAGGCTAGAGTTGTTTGCCAACTTAACCACAGCCTTGTTGATTTTTGCAACCTCCTCATCCTTGACAATTCTTTTGAAGCCATCAATGAATCTCTTGAGTGTCTTCTCCCAAATGCCATTCACACACTCCTTGGTGACATAACCCTAAGCCCAAGCAAGACCTTTGATGCAGTCATAGACATTATAATCTTTCCAAAATTGCATCAGTGTCTTCTCATTTTCTTCCTCAGTTTCAGCAATATCCTGAGCAAAGGTCCTTCACAGGTTATAGCCCTTAAAAGCTGTATAACCCCTTGATCTATTGGTTGGGTCAAAAAGGTGCTGTTTGGAGGGAGAAATACTATTTTGATATTGAGACCAAGATGACCAATAGAAGGAGGGTGTGCAAGAGCATTACTAAGATCAATCTTGAAAGAGATGTTATTCTTCTAAATCAGTTCTCTATTTTGCTGACACAGCAATTCAGGAGAGTATTTTGGGAGATGAGCTGTATCATCCATGACTTCTTATTGCTCCAGTAGCACACCGGTGGTAAGTGGTTATCAATGCCTGAAGGTCTTGGAATTCTCACTCTGCCAGATCACAAAGAGTTTCCATCTGTAGCCTGCAACATTGCCCACAAGCAAGACTGTTATCCTATCCTTAAAAGCCTTGAAACCTAACATTGACTTGGCCTTCTTATTGATGAAAGTTCTTTCAGGCATTCGTTTCCAGGATGAGGAAGTTTCATCCACACTGAAGATTTGCTCTTGCAAGTAATTTCCCTCCACAACTAGCTTATCAAGAGTTTCCAGAAATTCTTCAGTTCCTTCTGCATTAGTAGCTGGAGACTCACCACTTTAACATTGTGTAACG
Organism: Carlito syrichta; assembly: GCF_000164805.1. Taxonomy (NCBI): domain Eukaryota; kingdom Metazoa; phylum Chordata; class Mammalia; order Primates; family Tarsiidae; genus Carlito; species Carlito syrichta. Next base: position 110,297 of record NW_007249374.1, read on the forward strand.
AATAACGATTCTTGAATCGTTTAAACCACCCAGAGTTTAACAGTACATTCAGCATCACAGTCAGGTTCAGCCTTTTCTTTTAACATCGCCAACAAAAACTTTTTGCTTTGGCCATGGTTGTTACAGTGCTGAGAGAAATATGTGTCTCTGTCTGGTCTTTAATCTAAGTCATTAGAGATTTCTCCATATTTAATATATAGTTTTTCTCTGATTTTTGTCAGTCTTGTTGTCTTCAACAAAGCAGATTCTTTAATATTTTCTGTCATTTTGTTCTTGTTCCTCAAGATTGTAGCTATGGTGGAATGGGACCTGCCTGACTGGACAGCGATGGCCATCACTGATTTTTCAACTTCATTGTCCTTCATCACGTCTAACTTCATTCCCAGGTCAATCCCTCGATGTGGCCTCTTACTAGCAACATTAGCAGTGGATTTTGTGCCCTTAGGATCCATAATGAAAAAATAACACAAGATTAAATCAAGCACAAAAGAAAATGTTGCTATTAAGGGATGCAGTCAATACGAGATGTATGAGGCCATTGCTGGTGTAACAAGTTATGCTGTTTTTGTAGTCAACTTTTTTTTAAATAAGTAGTAGTATACTTTAAAATAGTAATAACAAGTATAGTATAGGATATACATAAATCAGTAACACAGTCATTTATCATCATCATCAAGTGTTACTTGATGTACTATACATAATTGTATGGGTTATCCTTTCATAGGACTGGCAACATAGGTCTGTTTCTATCAACCTGTCCACAAAGTTGTGAGTAATGCGTTGTGCTACAGCTTTAAGACAGCTGGGACCTCACTAGGCCCCAGCTCACTAGGAATTTTCAGCTCCATTATAATCTTATGGGATCACTATTGTATATGTCACCATTGACTGAAACAGTTTTATGCAGTGTGTGACTACATGTACAATCTATAAGCAAATTTGGTCCCGTTCTCCCATAATAGTTTTGTGTTGAGGTTAATTTTTTTTAATTTAAGGGAGTTTTCTCATATCATTTTTATTCTAGCTAGAAATTACCTGTTGGAATGCTTTGGAGTAGGTATCTTTTCCCAACAACCATGTAAATAGCTACCACTGAAGTGAGAAAAGTCTCATGTAATTAGAAACACTAAGATTATATTATTTGTGATATAACTTTTCTCGTATAAGCTTTGTGGTACTTTGGTTTCCTTTGTGGTTAATGCCAAATGCAGTGAATCAAATAATTAATGTGATGATCTATATCAATGTTTAAATAGTCTGCATGAACAGATTGACCATCTGGGGCTCTACCAAGAAGAGAACAGTCATGAATATTCTGCTGTCTGACACATTTCCAGACAGTAGTGGTCAAGTCCTCTAGAGTACAAATTCATAATAAGTTTAACTAACTTAACCTACTAAGTCATTTTTGTGTCTTATGTTGTTTTGGTATTTGGTTTTCTTTGCAGTGACTATTCAAACTTTTGCCCCTTTTCTCAGATTCCCTCTCATTTTTTTTCTACCTCAGCAAATGTTCCTAGTACTGGTTTTTTTGAGAATAGCAAAGGCAGCTGTCTTCTTTTCCTTTTGCTCTCTCAAAATATTTCTCTGTGTGTGCTTTTATCTATATAGTTTAGTCTTTTAAATTCTACTGTTACCTCTTAATCATCTCCAGCATTTTTTCTCAGTGTTTTTCTTTCTTGACTTCCCTAGACATTTTTGTTTATTATTGAGTTCTACCTGAAACTCTCTTCTTGTCTGATTTTTGGAATAGTACATTGTCTATGAATCTTTCCTCAAAATCTTTGTTTTCTTTTTCTTTCTTTTCCATTTTATTTGTAGAGACAAGGTCTTACTATGCTGCCCAGGCTTGTCTTGAACTCCTAGCCTCAAGTGATCCTCTTATCTCAGCTTCCCAGAGGACTGGGATTGCAACTGTGAATCATCAACCAAAATCTCTGTTTCCTAATTTCATTTTCTGTTATGGCTGATGTCCTATTAGATTGTACTTTAGATTAAAGTAGTAGAAGTAAAGACAAAGAGGTGGAAATACGTGGATCTTAATATGTTTTTGATATAAAGTTGACAGGACTTGCGGATGGATCTGGTGAGGAAAGGAATGAAAGAGAGGAATCACAGATGAATTCTAAGTGTTTAGTTTGAGAAATCAAAAAACACGATGCCATCATTTACTGAGGAAGAGTGAGAAAATGGTCTGAAAAATTCTATTTCAGTGATAAGTTTGAGCTACTTGGTAGACAACTAAGTGGATATGTCAAGTTAGCAGTTGGGCATGCCATCTGGAGTTCAGGGATCAGATAAGTGATAGATATTTAGGAGTTAAGATCACACAGTGATATTGATGATTTATGTTTGGGTAAGATAACCTATGACTGTGGTTACACAAATGTCAGTGTGCATCAGAATCACATAGAACAGCAGTCCCTAACCTTTTTGGCATCAGGGACCAGTTTCGTGGAAGACAACTTTTCCATGGACTGGGGTAAGGATGAGGGGGCAGTATGGTTTTGAGGTGATTCAAGTGCATAATGTTTTTTGTGTACTTTATTTCTATTATTATTACATTGCAATATATAATGAAATAATTATATAACTCAACATGAAATAAAAAGAGGGGTGGATGGAAGTGGTAAATAAAATAATGGGCAGGCCAGCAAGACTAAAATAACTGTGGGACTTAAAACCTGCCACAAGATGCAGCTGTATAACTGAAGTGCATCAACTCACTTGTCACTCATTGATAGAGTTTTGATATGAGTCTGCAAGCAATTGATTTTGATGGTCTCTGTGCAGCCCAACTTCACTGCTCATGTTAATCTGTATTTGCAGCCACTCCCCAACACTAACATCACCACCTCAGCTTCACCTCAGATTATCAGGCATCAGATTCTCATAATGAGTCACAATCTAGATCTTTCACATGTGCAGTTCAAGTAAGGTTCATGCTCCTATGAGAATCTAATTCTGCGCTTATCCGACAGGAGGCAGAACTCAGGTGGTAATGTGAGCGATGGGGAGCAGCTGAAATACAGACGAAGCTTCAGTTGACTACCTGCCACTCTCTGCTTCTGTGCCACCCAGTACCTAAAGGGCCATGGAATGGTTCATTGTCCTGGGGGCTGGGGACACCTGACATAGAGGACTTGTTTTTGAAACCGGATTGCTAGGTCCTGCCTAAGAGTTTCTTGTTTGGTAGGGTTAGTATAGGGCCTAATAATTTTCTGTCTAATTTCCCCAAATGGTGCTGGTTACGGGACCATATTTGACAAGAAGAGACGATGGAGTTAAGAAAATAAAGAGAAAAGGACTTAGAAATAAAGCCTGCACCCATACTTGGAGATTTTTTGTAAACAAATTTAAGAAGAAGTTGAGGTAGGAAGCAACTTAGTGACATAGAAGCTATGAAAGAAATTGTTTCAGGAAGGAAGCAGTATATTGTATGAAAAAAGGAAAGTGACTAGTTCCCTTGAGGATGGCTCTGCAAAGAACCTTGTCCCAAAAGACCTGAGGGGGTCACTTGCAAATTCTCCCTAGGGACAGTATTATATATTAATGTCTCAATCTACCTTGTCATTAAAATAAACGGCATATACTGTGAATAAAACCTCTTTCTTCATCTCTATGTTGTGCCCCTGCTGAGTTTGACTTGAGAGAGGAATCTCAAGATAGTTCTGCTGGCATCATGCTGGCATTTCACAAAGATGGCCAAATAAATGTTGCTGGCCCTATCGTTAAGCCAGCCTACTTCCCATCTACCCGTTGACCGTATGGTTTCTGCCTCATTTCTCAGGGTCTTAGAATGATGCTATTCGGTGGTGGCTGCTTCTGACTTCCTACCTAGATCAAAGAGGCAAAAGTGAGCTAGCTAGTCTCCTTCCTGTCACTTAGTTTGGGTGTTTTTATTCTAAGCATACATCTCTTCTCAGTGCTCCTGACTTCTCCCCAGTACCCTTAGCTTTAGAGGGTCACAGGAAAACTCTTTGAAATTATTAAGACTATGAATCTACAAGTACCACCCATCCTGCTTCCAAGAGTGCTTCAAATTAAGCCTCATTTTCAGTTGTGGTAATTGGGTTGATTTGTTCTTCTTGCTTCATAAAACTGTACCTGACCAGATTTCAACTTTATTTTTCTTTTTCATTGTATTACATATATTTCAGTTTTTTAATCTGTGTTTGTGCTTCCCCATTCCCTTCATCCTCATTGGATTGTAAACTCAAGTCATTTAAAACTTACAACCAAAGAGGAAAGGAAACACATTGTTCATGCACCCCAGTCCACCTCACTGCTCACTCCCACTCCAGTCACCTTCCGTTCCACAGTGTGCTAGGCACTTTCTTATCTCCTTTGCCTAACTATGGTGCTTCTTCAGCCTACAAAGGAAATTTTTCCCTTTAAAACAAAATCAAAAAGCTCTCCCTGCTTTCTGCAATGCCTTGGTCAGGATAACATTTTTCTTTCCTTGGCATTTCCTCCCCATTTTGTTTGAGTGCTTTTTCAAATTAATATGTGCATATGCACACACATATTGGGGGTGCCAAAAAAATACACATTTTTCTTTTTGAGAAAGCAAGATTTATTGAGGAGACAGAAAAGCTCCCATAGTAGGAGGGGACCCTAGGGGTTTGCCCAAGTATACACATTTTAAGGGATGTTATCTATGTATTGCTTTTTGGCATTGAATTTAATTATGGTAGCAATGTATAGTATGACATTTGCTCAAAAGATGGTGTTATCAGATGAATGCTAAAATCACCATGTGACAGACAGGATAGTCAAAGAAAATGGCTGAAGCACGGTTGTTGTTTGAGGAGCACAAGACCATTTTGAAGTGGTATTTGAAATTTGAGAATGTTGTGCAACAACAATGGAGGCGTGAGTATGCAACAGAAACTCTAACATGCCTAACAACTGCATGCATTCATGATAAGTCTGAGACACTCAGTCCTGTGTGTGATGTGCACAAGGGAAAATCTGGGAGGTCTTGCCCAGTAACAAGTCCTGCAGTAGTTCACCATCATCAAAAGTATCTAGACGCTGATGGTCACTGCAAAAGTCAAACTTAACTTGTATTCATCTTTTGCTATAAGGATATATTGAGTATTACAATTTTAATACAGTTTTTACCTTTCTTAAAATGTATATATAATTTTTGGCACCCACTGTATATAAATATGTATGTATACGTGTGCATTTATTTATTTTTCAGTATGTGTATTGCCCTTTCTTGGCTAGGACAGAATTTTCCAAATTTAGTTCAAATTACTCAGAATCTTTGCCTCAGAGAGCACATCAGAATCCAGGTAATTCTTATCAATTGAGGAATACTGACCTGGAGTGAAAACTCTTCAAGTAGGATCCACAGTTTATATACTTTCATGGACATTTAGGCATTTAATGGACAGATGGCATATAGACTTGGGCCTGTAGTCAAAGTAAGCCTTATGAGTAGTCAAAGCAGTGAGTAAATGGTAGCATGGTGTGGATATAATTTCTAAATGTTTTCTATATAATCATAGATCTATTTTGAAGTAACCATCATGGAAGTCATTTATTTACACTGAAATCATCACATCTCTATAAGGTCCTTATTCAAATGCATATACTCTGTTTCATAGTAGAACCTTAAGCCGGGCTCGGTGGCTCGGCCTGTAATCCCGCGCCTTTGGGAGGCTGAGGTGAGTGGATTCCCTAAATCCGCGGGTTCGAGACCCGCCTGGGCAGCGAGACCTCATCTCTACAATAAATCAAAAAATCGGCTGGGCATGGTAGCGCATGCCTGTAATTCTGGCTACTTGGAAGGCTGAGGCGGAAGGATCGCTGGAGCCCGGCAGTTCGAGGCTGCCGTGGCCGGGAGCGGCCACTGCACTCCAGTCTGGGCAACAGAGTGAGACACCAACTCAAAAAAAAAAAGTAGAACCTTAGTTCAGATTAGTTTATAAGATTAACCCTAAAGGTGTGGATTTGGGATGAGTGAATATTAAAGGGTGCAGTGAGAGACCACTAGTCTGAGATATTGAAAGAGGAGGTTCTGATGCCAATGTAATTGCTTTAAGGTTACCAAAATTTGAAAAGAGGGACATTACAAGGATAAATGCAAGACTTAATTTCCTATTAACAATTATGAAGGACCCGCTCAAACTCTTAAAGTTTGATCCTAGATTACGATGCACAACCTGTAAGTGCGGTCTTAACATTTCATTTCCTTTAGTGACTTTTTGAGATCAGGGCCTTTTTGTCAATGATAGAAATATAACAGAATTACCCTATTGTCTCTTTCATAATCTAATTACATTGGTGAGAGGCTAATTGTGATTGACAACCAGTAAAAAGGAAAGATTCACCAAAGACATTACAGACCTATTTTTTTCTGATAGTTTAGATATACATTTTTAGTTGTGATGATAATTTTTACTAAATTTTATTTACTGAGATTGGTACACATGGTCAGAGTGTTAAATTTAGCTTGGCAACCTATAAATTAACTGATGGAACTAAAGCATAAATTGTAATTCAGTGATTGCAGATATTTGTGAGTCTTTTTTTTTCCTTTAACAAATTCCTTGCTACTTGAAGGTTAAAGTGGGGTGGAGATGAAAACAAGGAAGGTACAAGAAAAATTAACAGAAGCTTGACAAAATATTTTGGAATTAAGCAAGATTAAGTGGGATAATATACAAGAATAGCACTTTGTAAACTATAAAGCATCACATAAATATTTTTTGTAAGAAAGTATAAGAGAGAAATGCATTGTGTGATCATTTATTATTTGCATGACTCTGAGGCAGACAGGAATGATACTCTTCAGCTAGTGAAAGTGATACCTTTTTGATGTGGAAGCCGTACATATGGTGAATAGAAACTGACATGATTTTTACTGATTTTATTGCTGTGTAAATACTAACAGAATTTTTGCCTTCCTGGTAAGCTAGCGAGACCATCAAACACATTTAATGTACTTTATAGAACATCACAGGAGTCCTGGACCAGGTGCTGAAAAGGAGTCAGTTATGATAGAAACTATTTCTGCATTTTAATAAGTTGCAATTTATGAAGACAAAGGAGAAACACAGCCTAAAAATAAGTGTCAGAAGTGTATCTAGACTAACAATCACATATCACATAGCCAGCTTGGGTTATTGAAAATAATGCATTTAATTCTGTAAAATTATTGTTCAAAGTCTCCTCTCTCACTTTTGCAAATCTCCATCCCAATACTATCTGACTGTCCCTGTATTCAACTCACAATTCCACCATTATGAGGGATTTCCTTATCAATCTCTTTTCTTGTCCATACAGATTATTATGTCTGCCCTGAGGGTGCTGTCATTCAATCTTAATGTTTTACTCCTGAGTACTTGCAGTTGGATGTTGCAGTGATTTCAGGAGGAATTAGCTTATTAGGGCTCAGGGACAATAAGATACCTTCTGGATCAGTGATGAAGAGGTTTTGTATGTGTTTATTTTGTTTTGTCCTTTACTTGCCGCTATTGCTACCAAGTTATGTATCGTTGTAGCTAAAAATCACAGTATTTCTGAAAAGAAATAGTCTTTTATTTGCTATTTGTATGTTATCACAAAAATTCAATGGCAGATTTTGATTTCAGAAATAAATTTTAAAAGCTAATACTGCCTAATTTTGATCATTTTGCTTACCTGGATGTGTGTTTGGTGTGTTTTTGTTTGTTTTGTTTTGTTTGAATTGGGGTCTTATTCTGTTGCCCAAACTGAAGTGCATTGGCACGGTCACAGTTCATTGCAGTCTTGACCTCTGGGGCTCAATTGATCCTTCTGCCTCAGTCTCCCAAGTAGCTGGGACTACAGGCATACATCACCACATCTGACTAATTTTTTATTTTTTTGTAGAGACAAGGTCTTGCTTTGTTGCCCAGTCTGGTCTCGAACGCCTGACCTCAAGTAATCCTCTCGCCTCAGCCTCCCGAAGCTCAAAGAGCGCATGGGCCATTGTGCCTGCTGTGTTCATTTTTTAATATGCTCATAATTGCGTTGATGTGCTGAGCTGGCTTTTCCTTTTTTTCTTAAAGAGTATGGCAAATGAGTTTTAAACCTTGTTAAAATCACAGAGTATTCTTTTTCTCTAGGCTTCTTATTCCAAAATAATCCAATTTTTTCCCTCTAACTCACTTATGGTCCCTAGATAATTATTATGCCAAATGTAAAGTGACTTTTTTTTAAGTGAAAGGAAGAAAATGCCCTCAATAGTTTTATTGCTGTGGAGAACTGGTTTTTTAAAAACATTTTTGGAGGGGACAAGACAAGTCTGTCTTCTTCAACATTGAATGCTGAGGGATTTGCCAATTGAAGTGGGTTTGATTGATCTGCCTAAGACGAACAACACGTTTTCTGACAGTGTTAATAAACTCTCTGCAGCAGTTATAGGCTCCTTTCAAGATCTTACCATTTGTTTTTGAAGTAATGAAATTTACAGAGAACTATTATAAGATTCTAATTGAATTTCACAGAAATAGCCCTGGTATGATCCAAAATGGAGGAAGAAAAAATGCCCAGCCCACAAAACCCCTGCCATGAAGCAACTCTCTGCAGAATCATTGATTAAGGACACAAAGTAGAAAAAAGAGGCCCAATTCTCAAATAATTAGCCTCCGTTAATGAAGACTTTTAAGATATGGCAAGTCGATGTTGATAACTTCTGTGGGACATAGGGGGATGATGAAAAAGATTGGCAGCTATAAAAGAGAAGTGTTTATTCAAACACCTTTTAAATAGCCATGGGATATAATAAAAGACATTTTTAAAGGAACTTATTAAAATAAAACCTAGATGGAATTGATAATTTCACCACCTACTTTCACAGAACTTTCTTGGCTTTTGTGAAAGCTTTAACACACTTCCTGCATATCTTAACGTATGTTACCTGAATTTTGCCCTCTCCCTTTTGGTGGATCACATGAAAATAGGTTTATAGCTCATCCTAATGGGAAGGTTTCCATATTTCAGCAAATAATGATGTATGTAAAACACATTTCTTCTTAAGATGGCCATGAACACCCCATCCTACAGATAATACAGTGATTTTTTTTTCCTGTGAGTTTACTAGTTTGTAGAAAGCTTCCCATTCATTCTTCATAATAATCCAATCACAATCATCCAATGGGGTATGAAAAGCAGGTAGTAGGATTCTTAATTTTAATATGAAGAAAACGAGGCTAAAAGGTGAAGAGACAAGGTCATGCAAAATGACACAAGGTCACACTATATTTAAGTGGGAGAATGGGAATGGAAACTCGATATTTTAACTCTAAGGTCACTAGTATTTCTGTTCCTTTATGAACATGGCCATGAGGGTCTACTAAAGTAATATACACAGCCTTTAGGCCTTGTCCCATCATAAGCTGAGTGCTCAGTATACGGTAGCTGTTGTTTTATTATTGCTATTGTTATTTGACACTGACTCTTCATATATGAAAAACACTATTCAAATCTCTACACGTTTACCTGGTAAGTTGCATTATAAATAATGCTCTCCATAGGCAACATAACCCACAAACAGTACTTTGGTTTTCTCAGCAAATAAATTTGTTAAATATCCAGCTTGCTTTCCCTCTAAACTGCTCTGTGGCACTCAGTCAACTCAAAATCAAACACAGAGGATAATCTGTGTATTCCAGTCAGTGCCACCTCCAAATCCTCACACATTTGACTTCCCTGAAGCCCTTCTCTTTTGTATCAGTCATCAGTCAAGCGTTAATGTGGACTTGAGGTCTTTGGGGACGTACCCGAGTCGATCCTCATGGTATTATGGGATCAAGCAGCCACGGGGTGGTCATCAGTTGTCATCTTCCAGAGGGCATCGGTAACTGCTCACCCTCTGTGTGCTACTTGCTACATACATGCCTGATTGTCTGGATTTTTGAGTTCTGGGGAAGAGGCCGACATTTCCTTAGAGTTTCTGGACTTGCAGATAGAGCGTGAACCGAACAAAGCTACTGGATGACAATGAATGGTGTGGGTTACAGCTCTAAACTGCTTGTCTGGGACCTTGGCCTGTGTTGAGCTGCAGATGTATCTGACATAAACCTCTGTTCCTGAGGGAACAAAGGTGCAGAAGGGCCAGCCCTTGTTGGTACCTCAGCATAGGTGATTACTATAAATAAAAAGCCTGATTACTTAAATGCAGTTAAGTATGTCATGACCAAAAAGAAATCCTTCAATTTCTTCTTTTCATATCAGATTAATATAATAGGCAGTGACACTACTATTTTTGGTGGTCAGACTTAAAACTCAACAAACAACCTGTGACTAGATTTGCTGTTTTCCCCTCTACTGTCTGACCTCAATTTGGACATTAGAATTCTTCTGATAGGGCTTAGGGGGATAGAGACAGAGCTGTCACCAGGGCCCCAAGAATCCTCAGAGGGAGGACAGGAGAGAGGCCAAGAGGACCGTCTGGAATATTTGAGCAGAATGACAGCTCTTTCTGGAAGCAAAGGGGAAGGTAAAAGAGGGCAGGAATTCAGGTTTTTCCTCCTTTGACTTTATAAAGTTATGTTGCCTCCACTTTTGTTACCTCAAAATGAAACCCAGGCTTTCCCTTAGGGAGCAGAGACAGGCCAGAAAAAGTTAATTGGGAACTTCAGGCCTATCAATTCAAGAGAGGATGAAGAAAGGAAAGTCTTGGCTTATTTATTTATTTTTACAAGACAAAGCATTATCTGATTAGGAAGGACAGTTGTTTAATCTCACTTCATTGTTCTAAGTCTTGGCAAGTATTTCTTTGTTTTAAAATATTGGAAATATATTATGTTGAAAGCAGCAAATAAATATGTCTAGTCAAAAGTCCTGTTCTTGGAGCACTTTGGGAGGGCAAAACAGGAGGATCACTTGAGCCCAGGAAGGCCAGGCTGCAGTGAGCAAGGTTCATGCCACTGTACTCCAACCTGAATGACAGAGCAAAATCCTGTCTCTAAAAAAAATGAAAAGGGAGCCTGGCACGGTAGCTCATGTCTAGAATCCCAGCACTTTGTGGAGGCCGAGGTGAGAGGACTGCCTGAGTTCATGGGCTTTAGACCAGCCTGGGCAACTCGGCAAGACCCCATCTCTACAGTAAATCAAAAACGTAGGTATGGTGGCTCATGCCTGTATTTTCAGCTACTTGGAAGGCTGACGTGGAAGGATCACCTGAGCTTAGCAGGTCAAGGGTGTGGTAGCTGTGAGCATGCCACTGCACTCCAGCCTGGGCGACAGAGTGAGACTCTAACTCAAAAAATAAATAAAATAAAATAAAATAAAAACAAAAAAGGAAATAAAGAATTTAATGTGTAAGTTGAGGAGATTGCCCTGGTGGGTGATCTTCTCCATCAAAATTACATTTACTTTTCTTGATTAAAGAAGGAGTTATTTTTGGCTCTTCTTATACTTTAAAACATATTTTCTGACTCTCTTAATGGATTTAAGTTCCAGAATCATTCTATAAGTTGTGAAGATGGTGTAAATACTAGGGTTTTCCATATCTAGTAGCCATTGAAGTAGTTTGATCATGACTCTGGGAAAGTCACTGTGGCTCAGGAGTGTCATCATAAAGATTTGATCCCCAGCAAACACCTTTAATGAAAATCTTTCCCAAATCATCACATATCATCAATGAGTATTTACATAGTGTCCATTAGCAAATGAATTTGGGTGGGATAGTTGGCCAATAGGTTCATCAGCTGTGGCCCCTACTGCCTGCTAGAAATGTACAGTAAATCAGAGCCTAGGATAAGATAAAAAGAACCCCCAAAAAGTTTTATGTAAAGACAAACGATCCCTTAATTGGCAACCTTGTGATTGGATCTGAAATGGTGAGGCCTTTAACATTTAAATAGTATATGCAGACTCAGGTGTCGCAGACATACTGACAAAGAGACCATCTTGTATTCTCAGATGAAAGTCCCTTGCCTGGCTGTCACTTAAGGGTGTGTGGCAAGCAGAGTAGGAAAACCAAAGGAGACCATGAAGTCTGCACATTCTGGGGCCTTGCAGGGTGCTATTTCTGTGAGATGTGGCAGACACACTCACAACTATTTCTCAATAAAGATTTTAACCATGGGTTGATGAATTGGTGAGCAGGCTCTGACTCTCCTGCCTCATCCCACAGACTGTGGGTCTCTGATGGCTGAAGAATCAGGTTCACTTACCACCTCACAACCTGGCTGCTGAGAGAGAAAAGTGTGGTTTTGGCAATGGGGTAGATATGGCTGCATCCAAGTTTTATAGAGTGTTAAACTCATAATTTTGGGGGATCCTCTTTAAGAAAGTGTCTGAAGTATGTTGCTTTTGCAAAATTAAAAAAACAAAAATACATGACCATGTGAAAAGATTGTAGGGCCCCTCCCAGACTGGTCAGACAGAAGCAAAGGCAGGACATTGATGTTCAAGTTTTGTTATCTTTGTGGTGAAGCTGTCTCTGCTTCTGGGGTTTGTCGGCAAAAGAATGCATGAAGACACTTTCTCGATGTGTCTACAGTTTAGGGTCCCGGGTTAAGCTGCTGATGTGCAGTCTGCTTTTAGAATACATTTGCAACACTGCCCCAGGCGTTGATGCAGTGTCAAGATTAGCAGCAAAGAGCTCACCTAGGTTGAATGTTTTAGGGCTGGCCAGTTCATGTCCTTGTGTCTCTCAATATTCTGCAGGATAAAACAAAACATTTGTTGAGGAATAAAAGCCAGAATGTCTATTAATGTTAGCCTTAAAAGAATCTGGTAAAAAAAGAGAGGAGTAAATGCTTCTGAGAATATGAGAATATTGGAAACAGTCATTACTGGGTGTTTAAAAGCTCTAAACAAAACAAATCAACAAGCCCAAAGCTAAAAACTTTCTAAATCACTGGACTTCAAGGATAAAATTATTTTTCAGTAAAATGCTATCTAATCCATTATAGTTTGCATTCAGGATTATAGTTCTGGACAAGCTCCTATAAAATAAAGATGAATTTTACTGAATTCTATTTTACTGAATTCTAACTGGTGAGATGAATCAAATCACTCTTTTGTCATCTCAGATTATGAGTCTAGAAAGACAGATTATCTTTTAATTTCTTTTTTGTGAGAATAGTTCTTTGCAATAACAATAGTGGAATGGAAAGAAAAATGGTTTAGAAAAAAAAAACTGTGACATACTCCTCATTTTATGAGTTTCCTATAGACCACAGTCAGTTATCTGTAATTTGTAGGGATAAAAGGTAATTACATCTTTTCCAAATTCTGAGTATCTTGCTATTTTTATGAGATTGGAATAGGTATGGCCGAGTTTAGAGCTCAAAGATAGGTCTTCCTTGTGCATGGACTTCCTTACAAACACCAGTGTTCATGACAATATCATAATAATTATGTCAGCAAAAGTTAATGGAATAAGTACAAGAAGACTGTGATGTGTTCACAAACTTTGGTGCCCTACCCAGATCCTTTGACTAGGCTGGCACTCTTGTCCCCAGTTGTGGTGGCCGCTGCAAAGCTCACAGCTGTACCCTTTTGGGGAGGTTGTCTCTTGGCAGACAGGAGTGAGTCTGCCTGCTGATACTGGGAGGCCACAGCCAATGACTGACTGCTATGGAGGGTTGGCAGCTCAGACCCCTTGCGGGGAGGAGAGAGGGGGTACCAATCTGATCCTCCTCCCCTGCCCAGCCTACTTTCTTCAGTTCCCTTAAACAACACCTGCAATAGATCACTTGCTCAAGAATACCCAGGCAAGGCTTCACTTTTAGGGAACCTGGCCTGAGACGAACTCATAAAAAAGAAAGAATGCCTTGTGTGTTTTGTGTTTTCACTCAAGTTTTTAATGAATGGAATTGACAAAAGAAAGGAGAAAGCCTAGAAGCAAGTGGTGCAATTCTATAATTTTAGTATCTAACACCTGACTAGCAACGAACCAAGTGAACTTTTCAATGAAGTCTGGAATAATTTTAGAAGTAGTTGGCATCAAAGAAGCAAAGTGCACTTCTCCTAAGGGATGAGTTTTACTGATTATTTGAAAACCAAGCCGTGCATTCTGGCTGGGTTTGACATTTGCCCCTAGTCAGGGTCAGGTATTCTGTGATACCAGACAGTTAATTTCAAGCATTACTGGAGCCATAAAGTGAGCCACTCATATGACAACAGAAGAGGCAGGTGATGGGGAATGTTGGGCCTCTCTTGGCAATTCTGCAACAGGGCTGGAGCCAGATGCCAAGCTGATTTTCCGTCTGCTATTGACTCCACTCTGAATTAGTCAAACAGGGCCCAACACCTGTTGATTTAAAAACAGTTACAGCTTTGAAATGAACAAACGACCTTTTAAGAAGACTAGACATTAACTCATAATAGCCAGATCACTGGCATTAATATTATATCTCAGATGTTCAATGATCTTTCCCAGTGTCTGGGAAACAGCTTGAGTAGGTTTGGTAGTTGTGATTTATACCCTGAAAGGCCATTTGGAGGCAAGCTTTGGAAGACCTTTCCTTGAGGTAGCAGATGTTTTGAAAAGATAGCTACATTGACCTTTTCTCCTCCATTTCATGTCTGAAAATGAAACAATTCAGTGAAGTGGGCTAGAGTGCCCACAATATTGAGTGCCAGGAGGGAGATGCAGGGGATTCGCTGAGTTTAAATGGGGCAAGACAGTGATGAAGGACTTTGCAAGTATTTTGGAACCTATTCTAAACAGAGAAAGGAGTCATTCAAGAGTTTAAGCAAGAAAGCCATGATTGCATTTACATTTTAGTGAGCAGAATTTCAAGTAAATATGATCTCACTGGAACCCCAAAATAACTCTCACCTAAGAAGTTTTGGCATTCACTTTATTTTCATATGAGGAGACTGAGGCTTGGAGATATTCTGTCACTTGTCCAAAGAGGACTGGTTTTCAGCTCTTTTTTTTCCAGGTTAATTTTTTCCTAAATTTTGGTAGAGATGAGGGTCTCACTATGTTGCCCAGGTTGGTCTCAAACTCTTGGCCTTGAACGGACCCTTTTGTCTTTGCCTCCCAAAGTTCTGAAATTACCTGACTTCAGGACCTGATTCCAAGTTCTACTTTGTTTCTTTCATGAATGGTCACAGCAAACATTTAACAAAGAAGTTACAATCCAAGATGGCAGACTCTGCGCAAATACCTGACTGAAACTGATGAAATTAAAGTATATAATTACAAAAATAGGTCAAGGGAGAGATGAAAGTTGGAGATATTGATGTTTTCAACTGCATCACATTCACACGCGGAAGTTTTCACATCGATGTCACTGAGTGGGAAGAAAAACCATGGATACATCTTTGCACTGGTAGTTGTTACACTCAGATGACATAGACCATGGAATATTTTCCTGCGTCATGTAGAATTGAAAACTACTCTAAAAATAAAGTTTATATCTGGGCATAGTGGCACACTCCTGTAATCCTGGCACTTTGGGAGGCTGAGGCAAGAGGATTGCTTGAGCCCTGAAGTTTGAGACCAGTTTAGTCAACATAACCAGGCCTCATCTCTACAAAAATAGTAAAACAATTAGCCAGGTGTGGTGGTGTGTGCCTGTAGTCCCAGCAACTTGTGGGAACTGAAGAAGGAGGATCGCCTGAGTCCAGGAGGTCAAGGCTGTGGTGAGGCGTGATCATATTACTGCACTCCAGTCTGGGCAACAGAGTGAGACCCCGAGTCAAAAAATAAAAATAAAAATAAAGTTTATTGATTTAAAAAAATAAATAATTAGCTAGGTCATCCTTTTCATAAGACAAAAGCCAGGCTCGGTGGCTCAGCCTGTAATTCCGGGCCTTTCGGAGGCTGAGGTGAGTGGATTGTCTGAGCCCGCGGGTTCGAGACCCGCCTGGGCAGCGAGACCTCATCTCTACAATAAATCAAAAAATCAGCCGGGCATGGTAGCGCATGCCTGTAATTTCAGCTACGTGGAAGGCTGAGGCGGAAGGATCGAGGAGCCCAGCAGGTCGAGGCTGCGGTGGCTGGGAGTGGCCACTGCACTCCAGTCTGGGCGTCAGAGTGAGACTCCAACTCAAAAAAAAAAAACACAAAAAAAATCCCAAAAAACAAAACAACAACAACAAAAAACAAAAACAAAAACAAAACAACAACAACAAAAAAATATGACAAAGATGGCAGCATGAATGGCACTTTTAGACAGTAAACTCTAGACACAGGTAAAGGAAAGGAGCATCCCATGATAGAATACAAATAAGGAACATGCAGCTTTAAAATTGTCTATGCTGTTTTTTCAGGACAAATCATGTACATAAAACGTGATGGTGCTTCAACTGAAAAGTTTTATTTTCAAACCAGCAGATTTCTGGCCCTCTGCCCTGTCTTCCTAAGGCAAATACTGCATGGAACATTTGTTAAAATGATGTAGTGGAGATAAGTGGGGTAAGGTCATACTCAAGCCAAGTGACTGAGTCAGGGTCTAAGGACTAGATACCTAGTGCTGTTGTATACCTTGTCAAGTGGAGGTTAAGTGGGTGGGTGGGTGGGGAGGTATTCATGGTGAGAAAGGAGATAGTCAGAAGCTGATTAAGAGATAGAGAGGGAGGGTCTTGAGGAGACTTAACACCTGTGGGGACACTCCCTGCACCACCTCATTATATAATTGTTGGCTGGAAATGTGGTCAAGAACATCCTTTCCAACCAAGATGTACTGTTAAAAGGGATTTTTTGTTGCTTAAACACAGGCACAGTAGCTTAACTAAATGTCCTAACTTGACCTTAACTTATAATATCATTGACATATCATTTGCATTGCAGTTTTATCTCTTCCTTCCTCCACCAGGGAGTTTTCTGTGATACTTTTGGGTAATATTCAAGATGGAGTAACTTTGGTCAAGGTCCTGCATGTGCAATTAGAATTAGGTCTCAGGAAGAAAGGGGCAGATGAGATGTAAATGAGAGAAACGTCCCCAGAAAAGATGAGATAAAAACCACAAGAAACTCCTAGCATCAGGTAACCCATTATGGGAACCCTCTCTTCTCTGGAGAAAGCTTTGTTGATTAATGAACTCCTTCTTTCACTCATTCTTTTGGTGTACGTGTTCCTTAATCTTCTCGGTCATGGGACAAGAACCCAAGTTGCTAGTTTAAGCTGACAGTGGAGTTCAAAACTCCTGCAACAATGGGGTTTGACTCTATAGAGTTTTCAGTTACAACTGAGGTCCACAGAATGCACAGTTGATACTTTCCATATGATAAACATACAGGTAATGCAGCATTGAAGGGACCATAAGCACATCTCCAAAGACCCACTGTGGTGTCTGCATTTTTACAGTTTCTGGGGAAAGACCAACAGCGTCAGGGATTCACTCTTCTGTGACTACTGCCTTGGGAGAGGCATTTCATCAGAGGAATCTGCTTTGCCTATTTGATAGAGAAATATCTGATGTAGGTATATTGAAGATCATTATTTGATGTGTTACCCTAACATAATGTGAAGCCAATCATAATATGTCACTCTGGTTTAAAATGATGTGCTATTGTTTGAGGTCAACCTTTGCAATATGAAGTGTTAAGTGAGTATACAGAATTATATCTAATTTATACCATTACAATACAAATTGTAGTAACAACATTAAAGGAAATATTAAAATCTATCTCTGAATAATAAGATTACAAGTAGCTTATATTTAATTTTTATGTTTCCTGAATTTTAAAGAAACTTCTATTGTGAGTATATGTTGCTCTTACATCATAAAAATAAAGATAATCTCAATAACTATAAAGTACTATTAAACTTAATTTTCTTACCTGTTGGCATTGGGGAAGAGCAGTGATTTCTTTATGCTTTTTTGTGTAGGCATAAGCTTATAATTTATTTGGGTAAATATCTAGGAGTACAACTTGTGGATCTTAGGGTACGAGTACATGTGGTTTTGTAAGACACTGCCAAATTGTCTTCCAAAGTGGTTGAACCATCTTGCATTCCCACTAGCAATAAATGAGTGTTCCCATCAATGCACAGTCTCATCAGGACTTAGTGTCAGTGTTCCTATTTTTGGCCATCCTAAGAGGTAATAGGTATGGTATCTCATTGTTGTTTTAATTTGTAGTTCTGTGATGACATATGAGATTGAAAATCTTTTCATATGGTCTGTATATCTTCTTTGGGAAGGTGTCTGGTCAGGTCTTTGGTTCATTTTTTTTTAACTGGGTGGTTTAAATTGTTATTGTTGACTTTTAAGAATTCTTTATGTATTTTGAAATACAGTTCTTTCAGATATTTTCTCCCAGTTTGTGACTTGTCTTCTCATTCTCTTGACATTATCTCTCATGGGAGATAATGTCTCACTTCAGCAGGAGTTTTTAATTTTCACAAAGTTCAGGTTATCAATTGTTTCTTTCACCAATCATACCTTAAATATTGCATTCAAAACATTATCTCCATAACCAGGGTCAACCAGGTTTTCTTTTAGGGTGCCTTCTAGGAGATGTATGGTTCTGCATTTTACATTTAGGTCTATGAATTTTTTTGACTTAATTTTTTTGATGAGTGTAAGGTCTGTCTGTATCTAGAGTCCTATATTTTTTGTGTGCATATTCACTTGTTCCAGCACTATTTGTTGAAAAAACTATCTTTTCTTCATCATTTTGCCTTTGCTTCTTTGTCAAAGATCAGTGTGGGTCTATTTCTGGACTTCTATATTCTGTTTATCTATTTGTCTATTATTCTTTCACCAATAGCCACTGTCTTAATTATTGTAGCTTTACAGTAAGATGTGAAGTCAAGTAGTTTCAGTCTTCCAAATTGTTTTTCTCCTATAATACTGACTATTCTGGGTCTGTTGCCTCTTCATATAAACTATAGAACCCGTTCCTGATATCTACAAAATAACTTGCTGGGATTTAAATTTGGATCGCAGGGAATCTATAGATCAAGTTGGGAAAAGCTGACATCTTGACAATGTTGAGTCTTATTACCCAAGGACATAGAATATCTCTTGATTTATTTAGTTCTTCTTTGATATCTTTCATGAGAATTTTGTAGTCTTCAGCATATATTTTCTTTGAACATTAAAAAAAATTTGTACCTAATGTTGCATTATTGAGGTATTTTTAGGATTGGTTGAAAAGAAATGACCCCTCTCAAATCACAAAAGTAATAAAATATATAGAAAATAGCCAATTATTTCAAAGTTATTTTCTCCAATTAAATATTGTCAGTTGCATTACATGATGTGCATATACTTGTCAGAATTTTATACGGATAGTAAGAATAAGGGGTATAAGACCTATATAATAAGTTGTAGAAATCTTTATAACATATTAATGAAAAAAACTCATACTTTGAATGAAGATAAAGTTAAAAAGGTGAGATTACCAGTGATTTTAAAATCTGATTTTTAATGTTTTAAAATAATGCTACTCTTCTTTTTTTTTTTTTTTTTTTT
>NW_007249374.1:129687-133850 GCF_000164805.1 Carlito syrichta
GCCCGGCTGATTTTTTGATTTATTGTAGAGATAAGGTCTCGCTGCCCAGGCGGGTCTCGAACCCGCGGGCTCAGGCAATCCGCTCACCTCAGCCTCCCAAAGGCGCGGAATTACAGGCTGAGCCACCGAGCCCGGCTAATGCTACTCTTATAGTGAAAAAATGCTCTCTACAATTCAGAATAATTTAATTGAATTCATGTTTATTTTTCTAAAACACCCATGACTTTGAACCATATTGGCCAAATTAAGGATGTTTTGTATAGATGAGCCAAAGATAACAACAGACAAAAGGTGAGGGCTGACCTTTCTCTTACCTTTATCTATATATTACCCACATACGAGACTCATGCAAGGTAATGGGAAGAACTGACAATGATGTCTATAGCAAATTCCCATGAATTTAACAGCCCATGGTTAACATAATGTTCAGGATGTCAGAAAGGCCAATATCCCAAATATCTCTAATCTATGTAATTTCAACCATATTTTCTAGCAAAATATATTGCTTGAATTTTCTCTGAGGGCAGTAGTTGGTTTCTTGCCGAACAGCCATCGTTCCCTTCCTCCTTCCTATAATAACTCTGATTTCATGTAGCTCATTAAGTAGCCGACTCCCTGACAAGCTGTAGGGGTGAAAATGAGTTACTCTTTCTGTTTAGCAATTATTAGCGTAGAAACAGGTATTTGACAAAATTTGGGCTAAAGAATTGTGAGGAAATTTTGCTGAAGACTTCTGGGAAAGTCAGCCTTGTTCCAGGAAAATGCAGAAATGATTTATCTTCTGTCTACATGGTATCCTGCACAGAAGGGAGGCCCAGATTTCTGCAGCCTGAACATGATGCTGACCCTTAAGAAACTGTAGAAAAGTCTCTTGGGTGAAACAAAAGCTTACCCTGCTTTGGTCTTCTGGGTTGGTGGGCCAGTACATTCTTCAATATAAGCCAGATTAAGTTATATTTTTAGAAAAATTGCCATGAAAAGCACACTAATAGATAGATAAATGATAAAATATCTAGCATTTTTCATTGCTTGAAGTGTAAACTATAATTCTAAAAGCTGGGTCAACATGAAAATATAGTGAATCACTATATTCTTTTGTCAAAGCTAAATAACATGTTGAGTCCAATGTTTCATAAATTAGATTTGAACTTCCAATGAGTAGTCCACTAATAATGATTAATCTCATTTAAAAACTGTTAATTTCAATGTTTATCATTTTTATCTGATTATTTACCAATGATAGTTTTAAATAGCTTTTGTTAAACCATTTTTAGTCTACATAGAACTCTGTAGGCAAGGTGTTGCAGAAGACAAGGAGATGACATACCCTATGAATCTTAAAAGCTTTCTGGGATATAAAGTAATTCTCAATGTACCATAAAAATCTTTTAACTAACGCAAAGATTAAAAACACCCTCAGCATCCAGTATAAAAGATGATCTAAAACTTTTTGAGCTAAAACCCTCCAAAACTGAAAATAGTACGAGTGTATAACATAGGTACGAGTCAAGCATATAAGTCCTAGAAAACAGGTTTTACTTCATTTATTATTTAACAACAATTAGCCAATGGTAGTCAATACATTACTATGTTTCTAGCTCATGGATCAGGAATTGATAACCACTTAGAATTACTAAGCCAGTGCTGTGGCTGAGATAAGGTGGAGGTTGCTGATCTCTAAATGCTTGGGTGGTTTTGAGGTAGCACTTAGCTCAGAAGACATATGGCTGCTGTAGTGTAGCACTTTGGGAGGCAGAGGCAAGAGGGGAGTATTAACATACCACCTCTTGTCAGGATGGTGCAGTAAATGCAAGACACCCATGTGACAAGCAGGAATTTTTAGGTTGATGATGGATGCATATTGCCAATAAAATCTCTTTGAGAGGACTCGTTTATGTCTCTCCAGCACCCTGTCTAGGATCCGCTCTCCCCCACCACTTCTTCTTTTTTGAGTTGGAATCTTACTCTGTTGCCCAGACTGGAGTGCAGCGGCATGCTCATGGCCACCACAGCCTCGACCTGCTGGGCTCAGGAGATCCTTTTGCTTTAGCCTTCCAAGTAGAAGGCTGGAATTACAAGGGTGCACTACCACGCCTGGTTAATTTTTTGATTTACTGTAGAGACAGTGCCTTGCTAAGTTGCCCAGGCTGGTCTCAAACCCTTGGACTCAGGCAATCCTCTCGCTTCAGCCTCCCAAAGTACTGGGATTACAGCTTGAGGCACCGTGTCTGGCCAGCTCTTCCCTTTCTTGTTGGGAAACCCATTCCACATAGTTCAGTTGGAGCTGACTTCCCCAGGGCCTCAGGGGTGGGAAGCAGAATATCTCTGCCTCTACCCCACCATAGTGACTCATCCAAAAATGGGTCCCAATTTCAACCATGCCAGAGTCCTGGCAGTACCATTGCTAGTCACTGCATGTCAAAGAAGGTTGTCACTGATCTTATCTGTAACCCAATAGAATTTTAGGAAATCGAAAATTTTTTCACTTCTATGCTTCATAATTAATCCTCTATTTACAATAAAATATAGGATGTTTTCCTATAATTTGAAAAATCAGCAGAATTTTTTGTTATTAGACCACAAGAGAATACTTTCTGCTTCATCCAGGGAGTGTAAGAAATAATAGGCTTGTCCTCAAAAAGAGCTAAAAATAGTACAGTGTAGGCATTTATCCCTAATGATTATTTTTCTTGAAGTGAGAACTGAACTGAAAGAATTCAGAGGCAGTATCCATTCATTTTCCTCTCACCAACCACATGATTGATATCTCTGGTAGGTGCTGGAATTGAACTTTCTGTGATTCAAAATGGCCACTTTTTCTTGCTCTTTAACAAAGAACCATTAGAATATTAGTAAATTCTTCAGAAACAGAATACTAAGTACTATGTGTTCTCGTGTAGATGTGGGAACTAAATGGCCACAGAGATGAAATAATAGACACTGGGGACACCAATAAGGGGGAGGCAGAGAGAAGGGTTAGGCTTCAGAAATTACCTACTGGGCACAATCTTCACTGTCTCAGCCACCTAATACCCAATCCCCACCACTACAGAACAAGTCCATGTAACAAATATGCATGGGGATCCCTTGACTCCAAAAGAAAGAAAGACAGAAACATCTTTACAGCCCTTCTAGGTCTAGAACACAGTAGGGACTCACCACATAGCTGTGGAGTTTAATTCTTTCCTGGAAAGGTCAGACGACATTAGCATGTTAATTATGGGAACTTTTCATTATTTAATAAATGTTAAATATTTATTTAACATTCTAGGAAAAACAATCTCAATATCAGTAAGTTCTACCTAAGGAAGTCAGTGTCAGCTCTACATTATTCCACTTGTAAACAGACCTAAATGGTTAGACATGCAAATGCTAATACCTTGTGCTAGCCAGGAATGGTGGCTTATGCCTGTAATCCAAGCACTTCGAAAGCCAGAGGCAAGAGGATTGCCTGAGTTCAGGGGTTCAAGACCAGTCTGGGCAACTTGGCGAGACCTCATCTCTACAGTAAATCAAAAAATTAGCCAGGCATGGTGATGCATGCCCTTAGTTCCAGCTACTTGGAAGGTTGAAGCAGAAGGATTGCCTGAGCCCAGTGGGCAGAGGCTGTGGTGGCCATGAGAATGCCACTGCACTCCAGTCTGGGCAATGGAGTGAGACTCCTACTCACTCACACAGAAAATGCATATATGTATATATATTCCTTGTGCTGCTGTAGACAGGATAATGCCTGCTTGTGTAATTTGGGATGTAACAAAGTCTTGGATGCCTGTTGGGTGAGAGAGAATTTTTCTGGTAACACTTAACATAAAATATGTTATTTCCCTCAAAACAAACAAACAAACAAACAAAAACCAACCAACAAACAGAAACACAACAAAACCCTAAACAAACAAACATACAAACAAACAATGTGAACTAAAATGTATACAGAGATAAAGAAGCCATTTCTGGCTCAAAAAATTGTCCAGTCCAGAGTTTTATGCCTAGGGAATTGACTTGTTTCCCTTGGAGTTGCAGCAATGAGAAATTTACTGGGTTTGGGCCAGTTATTGCACATTTTGGTCCAACAGGTGCCATATATCCAGGGTTTCTAGTGTAATTGGGGTAGGTTGGAGGGTAGGAAAGTATTGAAAATCCCAAGACAAATTTTTTTTTTTTGC
>NW_007249374.1:133870-135761 GCF_000164805.1 Carlito syrichta
TGTTCCTGTATCCTTTATTTTTAGTAAAGTAACTTGCTTTCATGTCTTTCCATCAATCACTCCAGCATTACCTTTGTGGCAACAGTCCAGGAAACAGGTAACATTGTAACAAGATGTTTGGCAGGAAGCACTTTAGGAAATGTCCAACTTCCTTAAGTCTCAGGAATTGTATAGATCTGTGCTCTAGACATTAGGAACAGTCATGGAAAAGACACAGAGATATTATTCAGGACACTCTCTGAAGTGGCTCTGTTGAGCTATCCCAAAAAGATGAGTAGAGCATTCACAATGTAGTAATCAAGGTTTGCTGACACTGGGTATGGGACATGAACTGACTTAGGACACTGGAGAAAGATTAATGATGAAAAACCTAAACTGGGGAGATTTGAGTGAGATTGTCTTTATTAGTTTCACTGATTCCAAGATGCACATTTTTTCATACTATAACATTTCTGAAAATGAGGTATCTCTTATGAACAAGGTTGTGCCATCTTTAACTGGAAGTGTTTTTTTCATTCTCTGAACATAAAAATATACATCTTATAATCATTGACATTTTAGAAAAATGGTAACTTCCTAATGAAACAGGGTTGGAGTGGCAATTTCACAAAAACTTAAGATATAGTACAAAAATTATACCCGATGTGAAATGTTTCATAAACTGCAAGTACTGTATTACAGACTGGAGTTTGAGTCATTCTTGAATAATTGTTTCTGTTCTTTCTACAATGCCTGAAACACAGAGATGGATTCTTGGTATTTTCTACTCCTCTCGGTAGATCACACACTCTAACAAGCCAGAGATCATGTTTGTTTCATTCACCATTAAATTTACAACACAGATTTTATGTAAGAAGTTACCCACCGCTAGGGGATTCTATTTAAATCATCTCTGATAGCACACCAGAGATATTAGGCCTGTGTTTTAGCTACTTTCCTTGTATAAAGAACATTGTTTTGGTCAGTTTTCATAATTATTGTTAAAGCAAACATTGTAAAAATTTTTGACTGAGACAGAGATTTAAGTTTATTTTCACAAAATAATTACTTTAAAATAAATAAATGGAACAGAATTTATTTGTGTAATCAAGGATTGAAGAAAAGGTTATAAAGGAATGTAGAAATATTATATATATTATAATACAATTTTATTAGAATAGTGATGTTTGAAAATTTTAATGAGTTAAATGGCACAGTCACCAAATGACTGAGAAATGTTCTTTTATAAATAATAATGACTTATAAAGAAGGACAAAATTATGAACTTCGCCGCAATCTGGATGGACTTAGAGGCTATAATACTGAGTGATCTATCACAGAAACAGAGAACCAAGTATCACATGTTCTCACTCATAAGGGGACCTTGAACAACTATCATAATACTATAAGAAAGGGAATGACAGTAGTGGGAAACTGCCAGGGGAGGGCAGGGGCAGGATTGGCAGTAGTGGAAAACTGCCGGCAGGGGGACACCTCATCAACAAGAGCACTTGCACAATGAACATTTGTATACCTAACCCTGAATTGTACCCCACATATTTAAAATAAAAAATTAGAAAAATAATAATAATGGCTTTTCACTGTTAAATATGTATGGGAAATGATACATAGTTACACATGCACTATGTATACTTTCTACATAGTTAATATTAAAAAATATTCATTGTAGAAATAAATGATTTTTATAGTTGCACAAAGGTTAATTTTGTCTTCCTGCTTGTAGTAGTTTTCTGAAATATAATCGGATGATATAACATGAATTAATTAAAATATATATGTTGCATATATTGTATCTACATACATTTAGGTGCAGTATCAGTCATTAAGCTATTATGGCTCCATAAGGAACTGACATTTACAATTTTCACTTTTTTTATCACCTTATTGTTAG
>NW_007249374.1:136101-146795 GCF_000164805.1 Carlito syrichta
TACCACACCCGGCTAATTTTTTGATTTATTGTAGAGATGAGGTCTCACCAAGTTGCCAGTTATTGCACATTTTGGTCCAACAGGTGCCATATATCCGCGGGTGGGTCTCGAACCCGCGGGCTCAGGCAATCCACTCACCTCAGCCTCCCAAGGCGCGTAATTAAAGGCTGAGCCACCGAGCCCGGCTTATTTTTAGATCTTGATCTCTGTAGCATGTTCGTTTTAGTGAAAAAGAAAGATATTTTAATAAAATATGGGAACTTACTATTTGCCTTAGAAACTATAAATATTAATCTATGAATATAAAGTTAGGTCCTTGGGAAGATTGCTCTGATCATAGAAGTGTTTTGCTATTATGAAAAAGCTATAAGAAAGGTGCGCTGAGATCATATCTCTGAGTCTTTGAGGCAATTTGCGCTTTCTCACTCTCAAATGCATTCCATGATCTCATCTTCCCTCTTTCCTAAGCATCTTTATCATTTCTTTTTCTCCCACTTCACGCCTTCCTCTTGCCACAACCATCCTTTATGTCCACATAGAATCTAGTCTTCATCATACCGTAGACATAGACCATAAGCTCCACAAGGTCAGGGGCTGTGTCTGTTTGCGAACCATCCACTTCACCTGATGCTGGTCACATCACTGGCACATGGCAGGCACCCAAAATTGCTTGATGATGGGAGGAATTTTGAATCCAACACAGATCTGAAGTAGACACTGTCTATGAACTTTAGGCCATGTCCAAAGCGTGCTTATTACACCACATAGTGCTCATTTGGTCATTGCTTTTATTATGACCGTTGTTTATGCAATTGTTTTTATTAGATTTGGGTTGGTTCCTTGAAACAGTAACTATGTTGTTTTGAGTTTTCTTTAATTCCTCTAGCTAAAATGAATCAATCATTATCACTCCATTTCTATAAAGGTTTGAATATAGCATGATAGCCTGAGACCCATGAAGGGTGATACAGGTTAGAGAGGGTTCTTTGCCACCAGTGTAGAATTTTTGACAGTTAGGTAAGCTGAATTTTCAAAGTATCACTGAACATTTGATGACCATGTTAAAATACTAGGCGTGAATTAGAGATGGTTGTTCTGCCCACTGCCAATAGTATTTGCTTTCTTAAGCAGAGTGTAGTTCCTGAGAAAAGTTGCACAAGTTCTGAAATCAAAATAATAACAATAATATTACAGTCAGCACTTGACCCATAAGGTATGTACCTTTGTATGTCTTGAGTATTATAGAAAATTGCTACTGTTTTACATACTGACTTAGTAAATGGGAACCTACTGCTATAGCATGCATTTTATAATATGCCAAAGGCTCTACTACAAAAATAAAATAAGTTGGTGGACATTTTAAAATTTCTCAGTTATACTGACATTTCATTGACATTGCCTTTTTTCTTTTTCTTTCTTTTTTTGACATTGTCTTTTTTTTTTTTTTTAACCAAAAGCAAAAACAGCAAACATCTTCCCAAGTGTGATTTTAAGCAAAATATACTCCTCTTCTTGGCTCTAACAGAAGATCTGTGCTTATGTCATCTCCATGGGGACAGGACATGAGAAGACAATCAGGAGGAACAATTCCTTTGGTCGGTTACTCTTTGTATTATTTCCTATTTTAATATTTCCTGTTTCCTCAGGACTCATGGACTATTTCCACAGTATTACTGGCTAGTGTTTAAGATTGCAGACTCTCAAGTTGCTTCCTACCTGCTCACCATTCCAGCTGGGGGAACTTTCTGTGCCTTAAACTCTTCATCCTTATAGTGAGAATAATAATAATAATAATAATAATAATAATACTTATTTTATAGGGCTGTTATGAGGCTGAAAGGAGTTAATATATGCAAACCTCACCATCAATGCCTGTAATGTATTCAGCACTCATTTCATACCTAGAACTTAACAAGTAACAGTTAGTCTTAGCTAATTATCACCAGAGGATGATCATTCTCATCATTATTACCCAACATATTTTCCATTGGCATTCTATGGCCTTTAGTTGCTTTCTAAAAAATTAAAACCAGTCCCTTAAAACCAAGTCATCCTCTTGGTATTCTTTAATTTAAAAAATTAACATTCTTATGTGACTCATTTATTTATGTTGGGAGATCAATTTAGGTAAAATTAGATGTATTTAGTTTAATATTCATGAATGAAAGTGATTTTAAGTTTCTAACTGCTCACTGCAACCAGAAACAGCTCCTGAAGAATTAACCTAGATTCATATAATTTGCAGTTTTTTGCTTTTTCTCATGTTGATCTTTTTGCTGAGCCCACAAAAATGTCCTTAGACTTGTGTTTCTATTTTATTTCATTGTCTTTTTTGCTCTCAGGTGGGGACCAATTTGAAGCCAAGCATTTTATACTGTGAAAATACCCTTCAGGTGTCAAAAAGAAAGGAAGAAAGTTAACATTGGCTTCAATTTTACCTATATTCTTATTTAACAACCTCTTGAGGCAGATACTATCTTTACTTTCTGAGGAAGTGTGGGAGGTGTTAAGGTCACACAAATAATAAATGGTGGAGCTGGGTTAAAATTGAGGTCGTCTGACTCCAAGGAAGTGCTCATTTCTTCAAGTCATAGCCAGAGTCCCCAGGTATGGACAAAGATTTATCCAAGGGAACTCCAGAGGACTTTCTTTGGTCAAAAATAAATTGCTAAAGCTTACTTTCTTGGCTATTGTCTGTAGAGAAATAGCCATCAACCATCTTAAGCAAGTCTGCATCTAGGCGAATATATGAAAATGTGTGTGTCTGTGCATGGGGAAGAAAGAACAGCATTGTTGCTGATACATTTGGTGACGTTAAACACTTGAATCACACCTCTTATTGTTCCCGCCCATGCTGGCCCTTGGCAGGACTGTATCTACCATGCCATGTCTGAAAATAGCCCTGAAAATGTCACAATCTGGTGTTTCTCCCCTCAGGTGGAGGCAGCCTGATCTCCATAGGTAAATGAAGTGGAAGATTAAGCAATTATCTCCAGAATTTGATTAATGTGGAAAATCAACATGAAAAATTTTAGCATCTCAAGCTATTTTTTTCCTCTCAATTGTGCATGCTTAAACCTTAATTAAGTAAATATTTCCTTAGCTTTCTGTGTGATTTTTGACACCAGAATTGGAGAGCACAGAGCGCAAGCAATTCTAAGAGGGGTTTTCAAAGTGGGGCTCATACAGCCGTAGAGGTCTTCAGCCTGAGACGGGAATGGTCAAGGAACATAAACCTTGTTCCCAGGGCCATGCCACCCTGTCTTCTGGCTCTCAGCCTCAGTCTCCATCATGACCTTCAGTATCTCCCTCCTAACAAGGCCCATCAGGACTTACAGGTGTTTCACTGCATCTGTCTACACAACTGGCTGCTCCATGGTTTAAGCTGTATGTGGAGATGCTTGGTAATTCCAGTCACAGCCTTGTTTCTAGCACTGGTTCAGCTTGTGAAGTGGTGCCATCTTTGCTCATAAAGCCTTTTGCAGATAACCTACACAATCCTCTTATATACTTCAAATCATATCTAGATCACTTATGATATTTAGTGCAATGTAAGTACTATGCAAATACTTTTTTTTTTGAGATTAGTTTTCGATCTGTTGACTAGACTGGAGAGCATTTATGTGATCATAGATCACTGCATCCTTGAACAATGAACCAAAGTGAGCCTCCTGCCTCAGCCTTCTTAGTAGCTAGGAGTGTGCCACCACACATGGCTTGTATTTATTATTATTATTTTTTGTTGTTGTATTGTTATTTTTCAGTGCTCTTTTTTCTGAATAATTTTGACTGTGGTTGGTTGAATTCATGAATGTGAACCCACAGATGTGAAGGACTGACAGTATATCATAAATATTAACATCAAAAAATAAATTTTTCCATTACTCTTTTGAATATATTCAAAGCAGTATAAAAAATAACACATAATTTGATAACCATCATCTTTCAAAAATATTTGTATGTATGTATGTATATTCTATATAAGATCTAATGTAATAGTTGAAAATTTTGCATTATTCTTTTCCCTTGAACCTGCACTTCCATTTCATTTTCTGCAAATAATTTTGTGCTAATGTAATATATTTTTATACTTAGAAGACTTTTATTGGTCACCCTGTTAAGTTTCTGGTTGCAGTGAGCAGTTAGAAACTTTTCTACAACAAATATTATTTATAAATTGAAATTATGTTTTCCACGCATCCAAAGTCTTTAAGTAGTAAGTTTTTTCCCTGTCTTGAGTTGTCATCATCAATATTGACATCCAATTGATCAAAAAAATATAAATAACTCACACAGAGTCACACATTATTATTATGTTATTATTAATTAATTAATTAATTTTGGGTTTTTTTAAGCATATTTTTTATTATAAAATTGTGGGGTACAGTTAAGGGTTAGGTATACAAATGTGCATCGGATAATTAATTTATAATAGTGAAGTTGTCACTGAGCTACTGTGGAAAATTTCCACTTTGGGAGGCAATGATAATAATAGAGCTGTGAGGGTGTGAGAGAGACTGGTGAGAGGATTGCCTGAGCCCACAGGTTCGAGACCAGTCTTGAACTTGATGAGACCTTTTAATTTGTCTCTACAGCAAATTAAAAAAAAATTAGCTGGGCGTAGTGGCACATACCTGTAGTTTCAGCTAGTCGGAAGACTGAGGCAGAAGGATTACCTAAGACCAAAAGGTGGAGGTTGCAGTGGCTGTGAGTGTGCCACTGAACTCCAACCTGGGTGACAGAGTGGGACTCTGACTAAAAAAAAAAGAGAAAAGAAAGAAAGAGAAGGAAAAGAAATAAGAGGTGGGGAAAAGTCTCTAAAATACATGCTAAGGGCCATTGCTAGGCCATTGTGGCCATTGTCTTGGTAAACTATGGTGTGGCCATGTACTCTTTGAGCTATGGTTGGGTCATGTTTCCTGACTTTGGCCTGCTCCCTTACCTTGGGGAGGTGAACCTCCTCTTTCTCTCTCTCTCTAATTTACTTTCTAAATAAACTTTACTTTCTAATCTAAAAACATTTTTAAAAATACACATTAAGTGCTGGGTGCAGTGGCTCATGTCTGCAATCCCAGCACTTTGGGAGGCAGAGGCGAGAGGATTGCCTGAGTTCGGGGGTTCGAGACCAGCCTGGGCAACTTGGCAACTTGGTGAGAACTTGTTTCTACAATAAATCAAAAAATTAGCTGGGCATGGTGGTGCATACCTGTAGTTCTAGCTACTTGGAAGACTGAGGCAGAAGGATTGCCTGAGCCCAGCAAGTTGAGGCTTCGGTGGCCCTGAGTGTGTCACTGCACTACAGCCTGGGTGACAGAGTGAGACTCCAACTGAAAAAGGTGTCCCTACCCCTTAATGACTTCACAGGTCAATCACATTTCAGACAGAATTTGAGGGTCTGGAAATTATTTCTTTAAAATTTTTACCTTTCTAAAGTAGTGTACCCCACTTTAAAGAGCCGAGCAGTGAGCTCTAGTTATTTTGTTCATTTTTTTCCTTTCTTTATGTCACAATCTAAGAAGCTCCAGTTGTCTCATCCCAACCACCAGGGACCAGAGCAATATTCTGCTAATTTTGAAAGGGCTGAGGGAGCTTCTATCTTCCCCACAGAAGCTCACTGTCCATTCCTTTTCTTCCCTGATAGACTTTTTCATTTAAGTTATGATGGTGAATTCACTAAGGTTGCAAATAATAATGTTGTTGCCACATTGGCCAGGAATGATGACTCATGCCTACCATCCCAGCACTTTGGTAGGCGGAGGCAAGAGGATTGCCTGAGTCCAGGAGTTAGAGACCAGCCTGGGCAACTCAACATAACTAGACCTTGTTACTACAATAAATTTTTAAAAATTAGCTGGGCATGGTGACAAGTGCCTGTAGTCCCAGCAACTTGGAAGGCTGAGACAGAAGGATCACCTGAGCCATTGTGGTATATCTTTAGTTTGAGAAGCTATCTCTTTTTGTTATAGGATATTTACTCTAGTATTTTAGGTACCTACTCTTTAAGAAAAATTTTTTTTATTTTAAAGATGTGGGGTACAGTTGAAGGTTAGGTATACAAATGTTCATTATGCAGGAGCCCTTGTTGATGAGGTGTGGCCCTACCTCCCCAGCAGCCTCCCTCCACTGTCAATCCCATTCCCCCTCCTCTGGCAGTTTCCCATTACTGCCAATTCCCTTCTTATAGTATTATGAAAATTGTTCAAGACCCATTTAGGAGTGAGAACATATGATAATCCGTTCTTTGTTTCTGTGATATATCACTGAGTATGATAGACTCTAAACCCATTCAAGTTGCTGCGAAGTCCATATGTTTGTCCTTCTTTATGGCTGCATAATATTCCATTGTGTATATGTACCACATTTTAAAAAAATCCAGTCCAGCTTCGATGGGCAGCATGGTTGATTCCATGTCTTTGCTATTAGGAATAGAGCTGCAATAAGCATGCGTGTGTAGGTATCTTTTTTGTAGAATGATTTGCGTTCCTCTGGGTATATTCCCAATAGGGAGATTGCTGGGTCATATGGAAGGTCAATTTCTAGTTCTTTCAGAAATTGCCACACTGTCTTCCAAAGAGGTTGCACTAGTTTGCATTCCCACCAGCAGTGTAGAAGTATTCCTTTTTTCTCCACATCCTTGCCAGCATCTGTTGTTTGTTTTATTAATGATGGCCATTCTTACTGGGGTTAGGTGGCATCTCAGTATCGTTTTGATTTGCGTTTCTCTGATGATGAGTGAGGCTGAACACTTTTTGATGTGTCTGTTGGCTGCCCATATCTCTTCTTTTGAGAAGTGTCTATTCATGTCTTTTGTCCACTTTTTAATGGGGCTATTTGTTTTTTTCCTTTTGGTACATTTGAGTTTCTTGTAGATCCTAGATGTTAGGCCTTTGTCAGATATACAGTTGGCAAATATTTTTTCCCATTCGGTGGGCTGTCTCCCTGCTCTCTTGATAGTGCATACTCTTTAGAACATCATTTGTGCAATGGTTTAGTACAATTATGGCTTTATCCCTATTAATGTAAGTAAGAATGATTAATTAGGTCAAACAAATATAAAAAAGCAATCCTTAATTGGTTCCCATTGTAAAAGACCAGCAAAGTTGCAACCACCATCATACTGAAAAATAAAACACTTAACCAAGTATAGCAACTTGATGGAACACAGTAATTTGACAGCTAATGATCTGACCAATATTGTTGAGGCTTGATATGACATTTTGATAGAAAATACCCTAGTCTACTTAATTGTTGAGTAATGCATACCAAGGATTTTTGACAATGGACATTTGTTTTCTTGTGACAAACTGACATTGTGTAAGAAATAATGCAATGCTAAAATAAATTATCTTAAAATAAATTTTAGATCAATAATAATCATAACAATAATACATAATAATGACTCTCATTTATGAGTATTTACTGTGTGCCAGGAGCTTCATACAATAGCTTAATCCTCAAGTAGTTTTGCCTGATAGAAATTATTACCCCATTTAAAAATGGCAAAGAGGGCTCAAATAATGTACATGAATTGTCAAAAGCCCCACAGTAGGAAACTTTCTAACATTCTGTGCTGTGTTCCACACACTGCAAATCACCACTGGTCTTGATTGTAGGGAATATGTGAGCACTGACATAAGGTTAATAGATCATGCTTGTATTTCAGTTTACATTTTTCATGAGCGATCATGAAAAATTTTTGTACGTGACACTGTGAATTTATGTCTTTCCAACATTGTGTGTTTCATAAAAATGTAGTTGATTCAATTGTGTGTGGACTTAGTGGAAATCTGCATTTCTTAGACTGGAAAAGGGATGATCTCTGTGATTTGATTGGCGCCAAATTTAAAGGTTTTACACATGAGTAAGTATGTATATGTGTTATGTATCCATTCTACTTATCTACCTATCTATGCAAAAAGTGATTCTGGTTTTAGATTTCAAAGAGTTTTTCAATAGCATAATTTTGTAACTTTTGAGCAGAGTCAAAGCACTTTGGTACAAAAAAGCCCCAAATAAGGTAAGAAAAATAAAAGCTTCAACTAATTGCACTTAGAACAGTGGGTAGATATTTACTGGCTGATTGACAAGAATTCTATTCCTACAGATTCTTTTAAACACTGAAATGCACAGAGTTTGGATATATGCCACAAATTCTGAACATAGGTTACACACATGCACCTACTCAGGTTCTTGAGATTAATTATAACCTGCTCTGGGGGAAAAAAAGAGAGAGAGAAAGATCTTTGCTTCATCTGGTGCTTGGATAGGGAAGACATGTTTATTTTTATGAGCAATCTTCCACTCAGCCAAAGTCTATACTTTTTTTTCTTCTTCTTAAGACTAACCTTGTTCCTAGAGTTCTGGTAAGTAGTATCTTTTTATTGGGACTGATTTTCTCTAAATGATATGTTCTCTGAATGGGTTGTGTTCAAACTATAGGCATATTTGCCATGTAAGAAACCCCAGAATGATCCGGGGTCCACAAGCGTTCATGAGGGAGCACACAGGCTGAGAAATGTAGTTATTTCCTAGGGCAATAGGTCTTCTGAGAAATGTTGCTTGGTGATTTGGAATCCGAACATTTCTGAGTTGACACACCCATTACCACATGAAGCTTTCTCTGCATAAAGCTTGGGCCTCTTATTTAGCCCCCTCTCCTGCCAAATGGCCGGGCAGAACCTCAGTATACAACTTCCTCTATTTCAGTGATTTGTGGGATGGCCCTAGAGACCTTAGAGGGAGGTCATCTGGAAGGACCTAAACTCTATATGGAATCAAAGCAATTACTTCTACTTGTTTACTGATCACAGAAGTGTGGGAAATTGGACCACTTGTCCTCACTCTGGGAAGAAACTGAGTAGGTGAAGAGGTTGTATAGGGCTGGGTGTGTACCTACTATGTTTCAGTAATTGTTAGACACGTTTTATATTGGATTGCCTTAACACATATGAGTAAATGTTATTATCTACATTAATATCTGTAGCTCTGACTTCTCCCCTGAGCTGTGTACCCTCAAATCTAACTTCTTGGTGGACATTTATATTTGAGCATCTTATAGGGACCTGAGCTCAGGATGTCCAAGACTGACCTTGCCCACCTCAGCTTCCCCCTCCCATGTACAATGCAGTCTATCTCTGAGTCTTGCCAGTGATAACTTCTACATGTGACTTGGATCTCTTGATGTCTTTCTGCTCTCCTACAAATGGCCATTATTCTTAGCTGGACTGCTGGAACAAGTTTCTAGCTTGTTCCCTACATTTTTACTCACCCTTCTGCCTTTTGAATCCATTCTCCCTGCTATAGCCAGGCTGGTCTTTTTAAAAGATGTCAAAACTTCCAAGACACCCTACTGCCTAAGTCACATTGGTAGCTCTCCCTTGGGATGGAAACTAAAATGCTCAGCTGTGTGCTACAGCTCTGTCTCCTCCTCTAGCCTCCTTCCTCCCACTCCTTCCCTCTCTGCACATCCTTTCCACCTGTTCTCGTCTAGTTCTCTGAAAAAGCAATGATTCCTTCTGCTGCAGTGCTGTTCTCCTGTCTTTTTTGTCTCCTCTTCAGGCCTCTCCTCCCTGATATACATAGTCAATTTCTCCCTGTCCTTTCAAATTTATTTCAGATATCACTTCCTCCTGGAGCTGTCCCTGACCCTGGATTAGAGAAGTCAAGATTCCCTGCTGAGTGATTTTCCTTCTGAGTGGCCAGAATGATAATTAAACATGGTATTAATACAAATTAGTATTTGTATAATTCGCTGTCTAATATTTGTTTCCTTAGTACAAAGTAAGTCCCAGGAGGGCAAGAGACAGATGTCTTACACATACTGTACCTCCAGAACTTTGCCCAAGAAGTTACTGGAATATTTGTGGAATGAATGAGTAAATGAACAAGTAGATATTTCCGGGGAAGAAATTTCAGATAAGCAAGTGATGGAGCCAGGATGTGAGTCCAGGTCAAATTCACCTGAAAATTTATGCTCTTTCCAATTCAAAATTTTTCAGTAAAAATTTTACTCTTCACATTTATGTTCTTTTTGCCAACACTATTTCCATTGTGAGATTTTATTTATTTATTTATTTATTTATTTATTTATTTATTTATTTTGAGTCACAATCTCACTCTGTCACCCAGCCTGGAGTGCAGTGGCATGCTCAAAGCTCACCGCAGCCTTGACCTGCTAGGCTCAGGAGATCCTTCTGTTTCAACCTTCCAAATAGCTGGAACCACAGGCGTACACCACCACTCCCAGCTAATTTTTTGATTTATTGTAGAGACGCGGTCTCACCAAGTTGTCCAGGCTGGTCTCGAACCCCTAAACTCAAGCAATCTTCTCGCCTCTGTCTTCCAAAATGCTGGGATTGCAGGCGTAAGCCACCACATCCAGCCACAGTGAGTTTTCACATAGTACTATATATTTTGTATCAGTGTCACAGGACCAAAATTCTAGAGACAAGTATCACAGTAGAAGTGCTTCCTATTGTAGTTTTCCACAATATTAAGTGAGTTTGTTGTCACTTGGGAGATTGCACAACACCTTTTGTGTCACTTTAAGGTGCTCATTTCTAATGTAATAGAGTTGCTTCTTTAATTGGTCACTAGTATTTATATTATTTTTAAAAGGGAAACTTGTGCCGGGCTCGGTGGCTCAGTCTGTAATCCCGCGCCTTTGGGAGGCCGAGGTGAGTGGATTGCCTGAG